>NC_081235.1:2062500-2362500 GCF_902713425.1 Acipenser ruthenus
TTGTTGCAATGTTGACCTTAAGACCGGCTGCAAACTCATTCTAGTACCTTACAGTAAACTCAGCCTGAAATCTGTTATTTAAAAGAAAGCAAATGAAAAACAAAACACATTTTTACAGCCAAAACAGCCGAGTTTAATCATTGTACCAGTCAAACATTTCACATCAAAGATGAAGCATGACTGTCCCGGGGTCATCTCACCCTTCTTATACTGCTGCATCCCCCGTGAATAGGAAACGTCAATCAGTCAGTCCCACACCATGTTAGTTCTTTGCTTTGAAACAACATACTTGTATTTACAGTCCGTAGAAGACGAGGAACACAGCACAGTCCATCAAACCTCAGACAGGAACAAAATCAAAACTGTATACAGAAACAATAGCTCTGTAAAATTACAAAAGGGGTTTTCTTGTACCTACAATCAATCCTGACTAGCAGAATCACATTTGTATATGAAATCATTCAACAACCCTGACCAGCAGAATCACATTTGTATATGAAATCATTCCAGCTCTCAAAACACTGGGTCTTTATGATCCTGAAACAGATATACCAATATGAAAGCTATTTTATGTCATAGGTAAAATCGCAGATTTGAGTTTACTGAAAATATGATCCTGACATTTCAAATTGTTCATGGTAAGTTGAGAGGGTTTACAAAAATATATCAGCTCTCCACAAAGGACTGCTAGGGAAGATTTTTTATTTTATTTTTTTATTTTTAAGTATTGTAGGCCTTTAAAAACATTCCATGAAGCCATGCTGCCAAGCACATCCACCTCCAGGGAAATATTAACCCAGCCCCCTGTGTGAGACTCAACCCTGCCCCCTATCCACTGTGCGAGACTCAACCCTGCCCCCTATCCACTGTGCGAGAGACTCAACCCTGCCCCCTATCCACTGTGCGAGAGACTCAACCCTGCCCCCTATCCACTGTGCGAGAGACTCAACCCTGCCCCCTATCCACTGTGCGAGAGACTCAACCCTACCCCCTATCCACTGTGCGAGAGACTCAACCCTGCCCCCTATCCACTGTGCGAGAGACTCAACCCTGCCCCCTATCCACTGTGCGAGAGACTCAACCCTGCCTCCTATCCACTGTGCGAGAGACTCAACTCTGCCCCCTATCCACTGTGCGAGAGACTCAACCCTGCCCCCTATCCACTGTGCGAGAGACTCAACCCTGCCCCCTATCCACTGTGTGAGACTCAACCCTGCCCCCTATCCACTGTGTGAGACACTCAACCCTGCCATCTATCCACTGTGTGAGAGACTCACTATAAAAATAGTTTAAGTCCAGACCAAGTTTGGTCACAATTGAAACCATTCTCCAGATACATAAAAGTGTAGCGCTGGGGCAAGTAACCAATATTCTTTGAACATTTGAAATGTTGAATTAGCTGGAAAATAAATGCATAATTCAAACCAAATAATTTACACACTAAATTAAGCTGAGTAAATGAATTTAATTGAAACACGCAAAAGAAAGTACATCTTCATTTTTGATATCGTGTACACTGCCATTAAAAAGATACACCAGGGGGGGCAGAGTTAAGACGACACAGAGTTACATTTTTTTTTTCCTCTCAGTGCAGACACACTGTTTGAGCAGAACAGACGGGAGGAACAGAAATAAATTCAACAAGGTTTTGGACTTCAGTAATTTTTCAAGGTCTGTGTCGGAGAGGAGTGAATAATGTGCAGAAGTGTGTTTTTCTATAATGTTTACAAACCGCTAAAAATACATTTGAAGTGACAGTCGGGGCGAGTGTGTATAAAGACAGCGATTTTTCTTCTGTTTGCTGTCTTCCAGTTCATTTAATCCAGTTCTTTAAATCGGCATGTCTACTTACGACTGTTGGGATTTTTTTGCTGGTAATTGGTCACTCATAGTTGTACTGTACATCTGTAACTGTAAACAACAAGGCTACCGGTACTTTCAATTCTGTGAGGCAGCGCAGTGATTTTGAATATGTGACAAGACTCCAACTGCCAGTATCCATCCAATATATGGACAGCTTGCTTGCTCAACCAATCGCATTGCTTGTTTCACGTTCCATTGCCAGCCCTGGATTTTAAGTATGAGTATCTCAAGCAGCATGAATTACGTGTCCATAAACATGCAATTGTATTTTTATTTAAATGATGAAAACATGATTACTGTTCTATATAACATTTTTGAACTATGTTAAATGTTCTATTCCATTTATATGGATTTCCTGTAAGAGGATAGGATTTTCAATCAAACATATACTAGTAGCTATGGTGAAGTCACCAGTAAATTAGTACTAGCAAAGGTTCGAACCTTCCTTCAGTAATATGTTCCGAACCTTCGAAGGTCAAAACGTACCCTTCGTTACAGCCCTATAAACAACTAATCTTTACTAAAGCTATAATGAAAAATATAATGAAAAAGTTTTTCATGCTAGACAGACTATTACAATCATTATGCGTAACTATTTACATTAAAAGGAGTCACTTCTGCTTTAAAATAAAAAAGAAAGACTAACGATTTAAAAGCCCATTTAGTTGTTCACAGAAATGTAAATCAATTTCACTATTAACCCTTTAAGGACCAGGATCGTGTTAACACGATCATACTGAAGTGGGCTTCTAGGACTGCGATCGTGTAAACACGATAAAATATGCACTTCGTTTTGATGACTTACAAAGGCCATCATACTTTGCAGTACAGGCTTAAAACACATATCATTGGATAGGGGAGGGAGTGATGTTCACTCCCTGATGGGAGTTTTTTTCGTGTGACATCACAGAGGGGCATTACTGTATATAAAATTAGGGCTGTCAATCGCAGTTAACTTCTGCGATTAACGGGTTAATTTTTTTGGAGATTAATTATTTTTTTTAATGCGTGTTAAATCGCATTGCTTGAACCTTTCAGCACACTGTACTTCAATCCTGGCCGCGGCAACATTGCATTGAGGGTCCGAGTGCAGTTATT
This sequence comes from Acipenser ruthenus, assembly GCF_902713425.1. NCBI lineage: Eukaryota > Metazoa > Chordata > Actinopteri > Acipenseriformes > Acipenseridae > Acipenser > Acipenser ruthenus. The sequence goes on from NC_081235.1 coordinate 2,065,462, forward strand.
GTTTAAATAGAAAGTTAGTCACTGAACCGCGTAATGGAGCAAAGCACTAAAAATGAATGGGAGGCTTATTTCTTTTTTAAAAACGTTCTGACGGCTCATTGGACAGAAAGACGCTTCTGAGGCAGCTGGCACGGATCTTTTCAAAGTCCAAGGCATTTCCATATTCCAACTTTATTTTAAATGTGAAGCTTAAGCAAACTTGCAGAATAATTAATAGTACTGCAGCGGTCAACATGGCAAAACAAAAACGGACAGACATCTGCAAATTATTAATTTACATCTACTTCAGCAGTGGAAATGGCAACATGTGAAAAGAAATGCTGGAAGAGAAAACTACCAAATCGTCTGCTTGATTTGTTTGTTACTTCATCTTTGGCAATGTGAACCAGGAAGCACTCTAATGAAGATTTGAGAGCACTGTGGAATCATATTTTAGATTGTCAACTTAGCAAATTGAACAGCCGCTTTCAAAATGACACATTTGGCCTCATGAAAGCCACAATCGGACACATCCAGCAATAGAGAAAGGCTTCAGTCTTCAGCAAATACAGCGCAAATCGACTGAGGGGAAAAAATATCCAACACTAATTTAAGTTTTAGATTATTGCTACGTATATCTTTCCAAATATGCATGCACTTAGAGTTTTGATCCCAATGGCCACCTGTACACTTCACTGGAGTATGACTAAATGCAATATTCAACAGCAAGCGCTGACACCTTACCCTGTAAGATGGAGCAGACGAGAGGATACCAACTAGGCAATGGTTATTCATTTACTAACTTTCATTTTATTTCATAATTGCTTAAAATGTAATATTAATGTATTCTGTGACAGAGACAAAATGATTCATCTCCCTCCCGACCTGTGAGGGCACGGTGTAAAGGGAACAGAGTGCCCAGGACTGGATGGCCAGACAATTCATTCCCAGGGTTAGACAGAAGTTGGTTATCCAGAAAGGGGGCGGAGCTCCAGTACACTAAATCATCGAACCGGAAGGGAAACTATGTGGCAGCCGCGGACTGGAGGAGCTGTTGCACTCTTAACCAAGGATTCATGATAGATGGTACAAAAGGGGACAGAGCGAGGTGATCTATTCCTTTGTAATGGTTAACCGGAAGGAGAACTGTGTTGTGAACCGTGAGTGTTTTGTTTGTTTTGTGTGTCGTGTCTTGTATTGTTTGTTATTTAGATGACTCAACGATCCGGAGCGGTCGCCAAAGGCCAGCACTAAACCGGGACAACATTGCACTATTTCACGGAGAACTGTAATTACACCACGAGCACTTCAGCACTCACTGTGGACTTGTGTATGTTTCGTGTCGGTATTTTAAGATTGGTACTGTTCATTATTTCGGGACCAACCCGCAGATTACAGTAAAGCAATACACGCCGCTGCATTGCTTATCATTGATATTATTTACTGTGTGTTTTGTGTCATCAGACACTTGGATATAAAATGCACCTGGATTCTCGTTGTCTGTTTATTGATCACCGCTGCACACTGGTAACCACTTTGCCACAGTTCTCACTGGTTTGGCTTTTTAAAAAGTGAATTCACTGCGGATATGTGTACATTTATTTTTTGTCAACTTCAAACATTTTAAATGGATTTACAGGGGAAATATTTGATGTAGTCAGGGTTTTAATTCATTTAAATCATGTTTGAAATGTTAACTATTTCCTTTGGTCATTGCCTGTCCAACATAAACTGGACCCACCCACACTTCCAGGCCTAGTCACGCCACTGGAGTTGGCTGTGTTGCTGTTTTTTTTTTTTTTGGGGGGTGGGGGGGGTGGGGGGGGTTGTGAGTAGGTAAAGCCTACCAATTTTCTTGTTTGCAGTTTTGGGATATGACAGTTTTTTTATGTTCTCTTCACAATTAACTGTTAATTTCCTAGAAGGGCTTACTATAGCTACATATTTAGAATTATTTAAAAATATATATTTCAGCCCACAATCCTATTTAAAAGTAGATCTCCTGTTTATTCTGTTTTCTGATCTCTGTGTGCTGCTGATCAAGCTTGAACCGCAGGTTTTATTGTGTTGGTTGTATCTGTAATTTCTAAATTATGGCCCCTAGTAAATTGGGGTCACAGTCTTAATGGGTAAATTTCCTGGTTAAATAAATACATAAATACATTTTAAACGACTTGATTTACAGTTAAGGATAATAACAGCATCAGTAATAAAAATTTAAATTAGATTAGTAATTGTAGCAATTTAATATGCGATTAAAACCGAGATGAACGAAGATTACATTTTTTAATCACGAGAGTAATTGCGATTATTCTAATTAATTTTTTTGTATTAGTTTTTTATATTATATATATTAGTTGCAACATTTATAAATAAAGAAGCAAGTGGATATAAGCAGATATTTCATTTAAAGTTATCAGGTATGTTTTTTTTTTCCTTATTACTGATAATGGAATGAATAAAAAAAATAATAATTGAGAGTAGTGTCCATTATTGCTTATAAGAACCCTGAGAATAAACATGTATGATGTCATTGCAGTCACTCAGATGAAACAATGTCTTGCAATTTGCACAATCATCAATATTTTAAGAAAATATTCAGAAAGTATTGTAAGGTCTCTCAGGTCATAGTATAACACATTTGTATGCATATATCTCTAAGCAGAATACAAAAATACATTTTAAAATAAATAAATATTTATTTATTTATTTATTTAAATATTGTGTTTGGGATGGGGAAGCAAAACGTTTGTATGGTTTCTGAAGCACTTTATAATGCTCCCCAGAGTGTTCTGAAAAAAAGGCCACCAATTCCAAGATGCTACTGTAAAAAATGGATTTTGTGAATTTACACACGGAGTTAAAACGGGAGCACCTCATTGAAAAATGTTTGGTCCTGAAAGGGTTAACGCGTTTCTCAGTTGTGATTGAGGTACACGAATGGCTTAACAGCGATCAATTGCATTTCTAAATTGGAGTAGAAAAGTTGGGGTAAACCACCAAGCCCTATTTATAGACAAATATGCAGTAATTTATAAAAAGCTCTCCGTTTAAAAATAAGTAATAGCACTCTCAATGTTTTTAATTAACGTTTAAACAATATATTTTAAAGTTTAAGTGTTTAATAAATTAAACAGACTCTAGCACCCCTAGTTTAAAGCTAGAGTAAAAAAGGGCTTTGTTTTAACTACTAGTATGTTACAAAAAAAAGTAACATTAAATTGTAAAATTTGAATAGCATATATTCAGCAAAGATTTGCAAATAAGTACCCATGTGCTTAGTTGTCAGATATTGGGGTTTCATGTATAGAGGCTGTACGCCTTTAAGAAAAAAGTCATGATGGGATATCAGCGGAAACTTTGTCTGCCGATACAAATGCTTCAGTGCAGACAGGTGCATATTACAGAATACAGTAACCCTAGTTTCATGCAACAGTTCTGATGGTGACCAAACGTGTGTGAGTACTGTTGTGTAAAAGAATTACTTAAAATGATCAGTTGCGTTCAAGAAATGCATTCAAAAAATAACACACACTTAAGGAAAACTCAAAGAAAATAATTAATTTTAATGAAGGGCTGTATGTAATGTAGCAAAAAGCTGAATTAAACAATAAAGCAAGTGAAGAGGTTACTGTACCAAGCGGAATTTTATTTTGTGAACTCCAATAAACCTACGATGAGATCGGTACCCCCTACTACCTTGTAAGTGCCACATACCTTAAAACTAATTGAAAACCCTGAAAGTCCTTACCAAGTTTGAGTTTTGCCTAAATACAGAACCGCTATTGAGAAGGGTGACACAGGTACCTGCATCTGCCTCCACTATATCCCCGGGATGGGACATGCATCACTGGTGGGGGATAATAATGGAATCAATGTATTCTCTTGAGGCTAGCAGTGTAAAATAACCTCTTGCATTGAACCACATTACAAACAGGTAAAACAAAGATCACATTTCATATTATTGCCAATGCATGCATGTAAATAAGTAACTGATAAGTAACCGCCAGTCCTTCATTAGTTCTTCAGCTTGGATAGTCCCTAAAATTCAGAGAGACACATGATCACAAGCTTTAAGAGTACGGTGAACCTGAATAACTGGTCACCCAAGGGACAGCACATTTGTAGCTGTTGAAACCAGTTCCACAGAGATCTTGGTCTCAGGAAATAAAATCTTAAACTGGGCACAAGACATTTTCTTTATGATTCCACCATGAAGCCATTGCCTCATTACACCCAGGAGCGATACAGCACGTGTCAGTGAGATACAGACCCCTGCAGGACAAAGGCCAGCCCTGCTGGTGTCTGCGGGAGCTTACCGGGTGTCTGGTCATTAGGGGCACGGAGCGTGGAGAGGTCACTCCATCTTGGATGATGTTTGTCTCCCTAACTCACAGCAGTGACAGAGACAATGCAATGATTGTTCTATAATTTAGAACTATTCTGTAGAGTAAGGAAAGCAATACATGTAGTCTTAAAGTCCTAGTGTACACCACAAGACAGATGAAGGCAATAAAAAAACACTGAAGAGGCCACTTTGTAACATGGTATTCTGAAATGTACTTGCAGCTCTAAGTTCAATATCAGAATAGAGTTTAAATGCATTTTCCATTGTACTGTGGTACTTTTTATAAACTGGCAAAACATGTGGGGTACTAAGAGTCAGGTTTTCTTATTGTTTTGTAAAAATGTAGGCTACCAAAAATGTGGATTTGTTTTAAAACGTGTTTTATTTTCCTAATTTTAGTTCTTAGCAAAAACTGATCTAACAGACAAAAAAAAAAATCAGGAATCAGTTGTCTTTGGTGAGAGAGAGAAGCACGCCAACCCAAACACCTTCAAACAGTCATAATATCAATCTAGCCAAAACATGGAATACAAATTATAACCCTTCACCGCAATCTGAGAATCAAAGTTCCAAACGACTGGGAATACACACAGAAAATAACAAGCTGGACAACACCAATGTTATAAAAGCCAACAGAGGCATATCAAACAGACTTGTGGAGATTTTCTTCACTGTTAAATTGTTTAACAAAAACATACTAATAGAGCAAAGTACTATGTCAACTAGTGCTTGGACTAACATGTGTTTTACATGTTAAGCTATTCCTTCAAAATACTATTTAATTAGTATACTGAAGTGCTAGATTTGTCACCATAAAGTTAAACCATAAAGTTACGAATATAAACTCATCTGCAATACAAAAACAAGGTATTCCGGGTAAATTCAAACTCACAAATGTTTGTTTGACTGAGTCTCTGGGATTGCAGTCCATTGTATCATTATTTCTATTACTAGCAAGGCTCTAAAAACTACAAATCCCACACACCACTGCTTTTACCGGTATGTGCATGCAACAATCTGAGTTTTGATCAGTGTTATCAATATACATAGTTTGCTAGACAGTTAAGAAACCAAAAAGATTTTCTGAAATCAATAAAAGAAGAGGTTTCTTTAGTTTCTCAGCCCATATCCAGTCAGGATCGATGAGCTTTTGTTTCAGGTTTTGAAAGATGCAAAAATGATTCCTAAGCCATGTCTCCAGGTCACTGCATTATGAATAAATAGGTGCTTAACACTGGAATAATACAAGCACATTTTCATTTAATATGTATTTATAGGATATATTTGTTAGGCAATACATGTTAATATTTTATTTGTTTAAATATTTAAACAGCCACGTTATAACAAACAAAATGTTTTTCTGTGAGGTGCTATACTAACATGCTACATATAAAAATGAAAGCCATTCTGCCCCAGTCTCTGCACTTGAATAAATTGTACTGCTCTTCATGAGCGAGGCATGTGGCTAAACTTTGTAACAGTTACTTTGTTAAAAGATGATGTGGTTTATGGAGTTTTTTTGTGTGCCTAATATTTCAGTGTGAAACTTGATATATTATCGTAGAAAAAGCCTAGAGCCCTGCAATGATTTTATGAATCATGGTATCAGGGAATGTTCTGGTTACTGCAGCTAGATAGACAGAGAAACACACACAGACCTTTGGGGAGGACTAACAATGGACGAGACAGTCCAATAAGCAGTTGTGAATTACATTGTGCCAATGTTTTTACACTGACAGTTTTGACTAGGGGTGCTAGATTCAGTTTAATTTATTTATTTCATTTTTTTAATGGTTCAAACGTTAAAAGAAATAGTGCTATTACTTATTTTTAAACAAAATGAATTTATAAAATGACCATGTCTATATATAAATGTATAAAAACAGTGAAGCAATATGAAAAAATAACACCAAATCGGTGGTACAATAAGAGCAATAACTGCATTACAGAAATGTTATGCAGTCTATGTGCTAAAATCCAAATCACTATTCTATCCTACTGGCTCTATATAAACAGAGACAATAACTAGTTATGTTCACATCAAACTGACTTTATTCCAAGTACAGTACCACGTTAACCCAGGAGAGACTCCTGACATTTGCAGGATCAGTATTCAGTTTAAAATAGTGCTGGGACAAACATCCGAACAAATATTTTTTACCAATTTGTTTTTTTATCAGCGATGAAAACCCCGAGGCTCAGGAAGAACGATAAGAAAAAACTGAATTCAGTTAAGGTACACGTAATGCATAGAGTTTTTTTAATGACTGTATTCGTTTTAAAACCAGTTGTTTTGTAATGAAGATTCGTTAACTTTTCATTGATTGTCCATGTTTTGAGGGTGAACAATAAATATAATGTGTTAATAAAGATGACATTGCTTTTTATTAATTTTAAAACCATGTATGTTTCTGCAAGCCTACCTCAATACATGATTGTGTTCTGATATTTACAGGGCTGTCTTCAGTGGATTTTACTGTTTTTATTATTAACAAAAACAACAACAACTTCAATTGAGCTTTGCAATACAGATTCATTCTTCTGCTTGTTCATTTTCTAATGTTATGCATATCTTGGTTTACCAATAAACCCACCCCTCGTTATATCACCTCTCACTAAATTGCGGATTCGGATATATCGCGGTCCTGAAGTTGGCTCCCCATTTTTCCAGTCTAAAGGCTGGTTCACACTGGGCATACGATTCAGATGGATGCAGGCTGTAGTTCACACTGAGCGATCTTCTCCCTGCGTTAGTTCATTTTACTTTCAGTAAACACTGTACGTAGGCTGCAGAGACTCACAAACACAGTTTAAATTCCTGAGTTGTTAGTTTTCATTCTGTTTATTTATGGTACTGTACATACTTTATTATTATTTTTATTATTATTAGTTCTTTAGACATTTTCTGCTACAGCTATACAACTATAACTTATTTCAAATAATAAAGGGTAAATTGCATTTTACTTGTAAAATTCTGAAGGAAAGAGAAAGACGTGTGAACGCGAGGTACGTCACCAACTTGACGCTGAGAAGTTGAAATCTACCAACTCGTCCGCAGCGTCTACGACTTGAACGCAAGGTGTTGCATTCGTATGAATCGTATGGCCAGAATGAACCAGCCTTAACGGCACACGCCTTAGCTGCAATATACATAGACAATTTCACTTAGAATTACTGTTTGTTTTATTTCGGACTGCAAACCACAAACAAAAATATACAAAACAATTAAAAACAAAAGCATAAATACTGTTATCATATACACACGCATTGCACAATAACACAAAGCAAATTATCTACTTGCTGAAGCGGTTTTTATTTTAACCAACAAGGTGTTCACTTGTGGCAGCAGAAATGCACTAGCAAAAGTCACAGGGCAGTGACGTCAGCTCCCTAGCAACAAGCCTCCTATGTTGGGAATGGATTCTTTCAATGCAGTGGGTTTGTGCATTTGAGAAAGGAGCGGAAGACTGATGAAATTAATTGGAGACTAAAGTTGATGAGAAGCAATTACCCTCTGCAGTACGAATTAAAATGGTTTGCTGTTTTTTTATATGAAAAATGATAAAAAGTGGGCTGCGTAGAGGATTTACATTGTACCCTGACGCCCCCGATAAAACAAGGGAGTGATTGTACAGTATTTGTTAGCCTGTTTGTTTTTCTATGGGTCTCTCGTTCTATCACTGCCCTCGATATATAGAGGTTTTATACTGGACCCCGACACCCGCAACATATCGAGTGGGCGATGTGTATGTATGTATGTATGTATGTATGTATGTATATGTAACAAAAATAAATAAACACAGAGAATCTCAGAAAAAGCTGTTAATTGCAAAACAATCTTTGCTTTTACCTTCATATCTTGCCTGAGCCTAATTCTGGTCCCTTTAATTTTATTTCAAACAGAGCTGACAAATTACGTGAATTGTTCATCCCCGATCCTACTTTTAACTTGCATTTCATTTTTGCAGTCGCCTAATTTAACGTTGTGCTTTTGTTATTTTCCGCACTAGTTTAACAGGGATACCCTTACAGATTGTTTTAAGCATACAAATTAATACCTAGTGCAGAGTGTACACTGACAGCAAGTCAGTTGTCAATCGGAAGTTTTTTTTTGCTAAGCAGTCAGCATCTTCAGGGGACTCTCATGAAGATTGCTCATCTGCATCTCAGCCATCTACTTCTGACTGCGAGTACTACAGTGACCGAAGCAGCTGCAAGCAATAGTGATGCACAAAAACACAAACAAAAAATACGTTCTTATAATTCTGAATGGGAGATGAAGTATCTGTGGCTTATCGAGACGGCAAGATGTACTGTGTGTGAAAGGAAAAACACAACACATACGCTCAGATGTACAGTTTTTCAAGAATCTTCCCTTAAACACACCGATGCTGTTGCTGTTATTGGAATGCAGAAAAATATTAAAACAAATGTAGATAGGCAACAAACAGTGCTTTGAATCCCATCTCATTGTCATGCAAACAGTCTACTGTTAGTATATATAACCAAGAAAAACCTCTGTGTGTTTATATGTACATCTATACACAGACAGAGATTTTTCAAACTACTACATGCCATAGAGTTTAAACGTTCAGAAAAATGAACCAAAATGCACATCCCTGGAGTTTCTTAGCCTTTGTTTATATCTGATGGATGGGACGCAAAATTTTGGGCAGGTGCGTTTGAGGAACGTATGAAAAGCTAGCGTGACCTCTGTGTGTGTGTGTGTGTGGTGTATATATATATATACACACACACACACACACACACACACACACACACACACACACACACACACACTCGTTTATACTCGGGGGTGTACAACACAAACTTATTACCCACTGACACAACCTTTAACGACATTGCTGGAATGTGTAATTTGCTTATGTTGTTTCTATAAGCTTGTGTGCAGGCAGTTTTTTCATGATTGCATCTGAAGTATTTGCAGATGTTACTGATCTTACATAATAAACGCAGAGTATCCAATAGGCGCCGGGGCTACTGGCAAATATTGTAAACAAACACTGCTATTTCAGGAATAAACAAAACAACGTTTAACCTAAACTGCTATTTGGCATCCTTTGTTTTGTAGTTAATTCACTGGGTAAAGCCAGTCCTACACAACTTATTCTTTACTCCTGGGATATTTTTTTATTTTAACGTGTTACATATTGTAAAGTCTTGCTGTAAAATAAAGGCGCACACACGGGCCATGGCCACGCCCCCCTGCTCCTATGCTGTCTCTGCTTGCACTGAGAGGAATATAATGGCTTTGATTACTTTTTGAAAAACAAATGAATATTTAAATTATGAGTGAATATCCAAACATGAAAATCCCGTGTTTGTCCCAGCACTAGTTTAAAAAAATAATAAAATGGAAGTAATTTACTAATAGCAATGCTGCCACATGACAAAGGTAGGAAGTAAACAACGAAAAAAACTCAGAGTAGCCGTCATTTGCAGACACCCTCTCGTTCTTAATATCTTACCTGCACATTTGACAAAGTTTAAACGATTAAGCAAAATTAAAAAACGTTTAACACTTTACTAACGTTTAAACTCTAAACGATTAACACCCCTAGTTTTGACCACGAGAACTCGCTTAATTTGCGAGTCCCTTAACTAGATTCAAACCCAGAGGTGAAGGGCAGCATCCTTCTATGACTCTCCACTGCACTGCAACCCAAAACAGGAAAGGCTGGACAAATAATGTCATGCAAATATTATATTTAAATCAGGTATTTGTTAACAACCAGTCTTCAGCTCCTTTAATCTGACACTAGGCCCTCCTCTCAACTGATGCCAACAACAGTGACTACTACTATAGAGCTAAAATAATGCTAGCAAGGATTTATTTGTACTTGTCTTTACGACACACACTGCTGAACTAAAACACAAGAACCATGCAATGACAAACGCTTCTACTAGAAGTCTTTCAACGTCAATAGAATTACTAAAAGAAACACTAAATTCAACAAGTCTTTCAGTGTTTCTAAAGACTTTCAAAGATCACGGAAAAAGACTGAAAGCATTGGGCATTGAATTTATGTTTCTTTTAGTACTTCTAAACATGTAGCCCCCTCTACAAAGTGTAAAGTCCAAAAACATACATTAATTAAAACGATCCATTCCATTAAAATGCAAAAGTGTCACATTTTAACAGCTTATCCTGGAAAAACTATTCAAATGTTTGGATAAATAACTATTAAACACAGTGCTAAATGCAGAAACGCCAAAAGAAACTTAATGGCAACCGTTCACTGTCATTGAAAGACTTCTTGCTGAAACAGTAGTCATTGATTTTCTTTCAGTGTATCTAAATCTGAAGTTAACAGTACTGTATCTGTAAAGTTTAAAACCACAAGTATTCTGTACCTAGAAAACACTTTCATTCTTAAATATGATTTACTTTACCAAATATTTGTTGAATGGCATGAAATACACAAATGTAATGTGCTCAAGAAAAACATTTTCAGATTAAAATAAAACGCCAAGACCAGACTACAGATACTATTCCATTTCAGTGCAGAAGCACAATAAAATTGTTCCTCCCCACCCAACACAAACACACAGCTGAAAAGATAAGCGAACGATTTCTCTGTTCCTTATTCCATTATTGCATAGAACGGTCACAGACAGTTTGCATGACAGTTCAGTTAACAGACAAGTTGCCTTTTGAAATTTCCACATAAACACTTGTTAGTAGATTACAAGGGAGTCTATCTTAATGTAGTCACAACTAGTGGTTATTTACCAGACAGTGGCAGGGTTCTCCCCAGGCCTTTTCAGCCAGACAGGCCGTCCGGCAAAGTGGCTCTCGCCGTCCGGCTGAAAAAACCCGATCCGCCCCTCTTGCAGATGCTACTGTGCCTTTAACAACAAGGATTGATTTCGTTTCTAGCAGATCGATGCTGCGTGGAAAAAAAAAATCTTGGAACCACATGACACCTGTGTTACGTCTTGACACAACATTTAACCAATCAGTGAGTTGGAGGGACGGGTTTTCTGTGTTAAGCACTTTGAGCAGCTGACGTTAAAAATGACTGCTAAAAAAAATAACCAATTATTTACGAAGCAAAAATAGTGACAATGAATGCAGGAGGTCAAAATAAGACAATGATCGACGCAATCCACTGCCTAATACTAGATTTGCGCCGGTTACTTTATTAAAAAAATATTACGATTATTTTTGGGTATTATCATTGTCAATTTGTCACATTATTGTACTGCAAGGTGATATATAGTACATAACACATATGCTGTACGCCTGCAAGAAGAAAGGTGTGATGGGATATCAGCAGAACATTGTCAGCTGACATACATGATTAAGTGCAGAGGCGCTGGATTGGTACAATCCGGTTTCATGCAACAGTTAAGATGGTGACCAAACATGTGTGAGTACTGTTGTGTTAAAAAAAAAAAAAACTCCAGTAACCCTACGTTATCTTTCCCCAGTCAAATCATAGAGTGCCTAAATAAGGGCAGCAGTGTGGAGTAGTGGTTAGGGCTCTGGACTCTTGACCAGAGGGTCATGGGTTCAATCCCTGGTGGGGACACTACTGCTGTACCCTTGAGCAAGGTACTTTACCTAGATTGCTCCAGTAAAAACCCAACTGTATAAATGGGTAATTGTATGCAAAAATAATGTGATATTGTAAGTTGCCCTGGATAAGGGCGTCTGCTAAGAAATAAATAATAATAATAATAATAATAAGCATGGTAATTTACCATAATAAAAAACAGAAATGAGAAAGAAAAAATGTAGAACATAAAGTGCAACCAGATATAGTCAACGAAAGACAACACATTATTCAAATTCTTTGTCATATTATATATTTAAGGTAAGGCAAGTTTATTTTTCCATTAAAAGTGCTCCCGGCTAAAATGTTCTGCCGCTCGGCTGTACAGAATTCCTGGGGAGAACCCCGAGTGGATAAAAAGCCAGTTGTATCCAAAACAACCCCCTTTAACGTTCATGTCAAAAAAGACGTAGACTTCATTCTTTATGGCATACAGTCCCAAAGTGACCAAGTACCCGGAATATTGTTAAAATGGAAGGCAAAAAATCTTCCAAATTATGACATTTAGGAACCCAGTGTTGAATGACAATAGGCATACTACCTGTCAAAGACATGCAGGTCAGAATGAGGTGTTAGCCTTAGTATTTACATGGTAAGTGTACAGTGTAAGCCAATTTATTTCATATTTCCACAGTCTATTCCATGTACAATCAAATGCTGCACACACAGTATTATATATTACAGTACAGTTATGGAAGGGTTGTTATGACAACTTTCTGATTCTTTAGCAAATTAAACAGAAACCAACACCTCGATTCTGGCTTCCCCAAAAACGTGATTTGATTTGTAAAGCAATTAGCTAGTTACAGGGGTTAAACCGTGGAGCAGCTGTGCCCATACTTCATTACACAAACCCTTACATATACTCTAAACAAAGAGTTCATTTAAAAAGACTCTCTCTATTGGGGATTTAGTTGTATTCATATTTTAGGATTGAGAGGCTTAAGTTATAGTCTAGATGCAGGGATAGAAATAAGACTCACATTGCATAGCGGTTTGATCCAGTCCTGGTTTTATTATGAGTTTATTAAGACACACCTGTGCTTGTTACCTATACCTAATCAAACTTGCAGTAAAACCTGGAATAGAGTCATTTCCATCCCTGAGATGTCTGGTATACATAAGTAGATACAGAAAGCATTAAAACACACAACAGGTAGTCAGGTTAATTCATACCAGCTCCATGCCGTCACAACACATTGTCATCACAAGATCCATTTCAAACCCGTTTAAATTCCCATCCACTAATCCCAGTGCCAGAATAACACATACATTACACAGTTATTCAAAATCAATACGTGTGTGTGTAGTCAATAATGACAACTGAAACCGAAGCAGCTTGACTAAACTAAACTACTTTTAAACTCTACATACAACACGGAGTCGCGTGTCGTTAGAAAAGCAGTACCAAGTACAACACAATGTAAAATTGAGCGTTTGAAAGTTGGATCGGTTAGGCCGTGAACATTAAGTTACGCTATGATCCTCTCACAGGCCGCTAGCTTAAGAGCGAAGCCTCGGTCTCGAGTAGCAGCAGAAGCCAGGGTCATGTGTTCTGAAACCGCATATCTGTTTAGTTTCCAATATGTTTAGACAGCGTCCACCTTTTGGCTTTTAAAACTAACGGGGTACGGCCTGACGTCTGGTATTTGACTGTCAAGTTTGGAACACACTTAAAGTAGCTATTAAACTACTTTAGATGATAATTTAGCTCATATTTAATGCACTTTATAAAGTCTTTATGAATAGACACCTCAGTGAGTAACTCACAGCACAGCACAGAACCGCCGGTTACTGCTGTACTTGTTTAACTAAATCACAAGTTAAAATACCAATACCAATAATACTAATACCAATAATAATAATAATAATAATAATTTCCGGTAACAGTGACAATTTTTAGGGAAAAGGTGGCGCTTGGTTGAGCTAGAAAGAAACAAAACATGTTCAATTTTATGTATTTATTTTATTTGTTAACCCCAACAAAATGTCTCAAGACTCAGCAGTATTAATGCGAATTTCACTGACGAAACGCCGAGTTGTGTCCTCGCCCCAGCTGCACCTCCAGCGAGGCTATGAGATTAGTACCCCGCTGTACTTGTCCGGTAACGTACCACTGCCGTGGTGTAATGTTGTGGTTAAACGTGCTCTTGTTCCCCAGTCCACAAAATATGTCGGACCCTATACTGCTGGATCACTTGCCCCAAGCTGGTGGTGTGTGACTTTAAACCAGTAACACGTATCGACCCCCTCTCTGTATGTGGCGGTGTACAGCCCCAGCTAGACCCGGCTCGTATTAGCGGAGAGAGCGCCGGTACTCACGTTGCTCTGGCCATCAACGGCCTGCAGCAGCCGGTCTCTCAACTGCTGCGGTGTTGCCGAGGCCGCTGTCATTGCCTGGCCGGAGCGGGTCGGCGGCGGGGGATTCTTCCGAAGAGACGGTGGGTGGCTTTCAGACACTCACAGGCCTTTCGGGAGATGGAGTAGGGAGCGGAACGGCATGTTCCTGCGAGTTTTTATCCCAGCGACGGGGCTCCTGTCGTACTTCTTTCTCTACTCTCCTCGCCTGGCAGCTCACTGAAATAAACTGGAACACAGCACTCGGCGGTGCATCATGGGAAACCTCGACGCACAGTCTTGGCGTGAACACGTAACCACCTGCTTTCTCTGGGCATGCTCAGTCAGTACGAGCGAAGAGCGTTGCCAAGGCAAAACGAGCGGTTTCGGGAGCTGCTACAGTCTTTATTGTTATCTTTTTTTATTTAAATAACCCATATATATATATAAGCAACTGTTTCATTTTATAATATGTCTTTTATACCGTATTATTATTACAGTGGCTTTTGTGCATTGTCACTTTACATTAGTAGTTTAATGGTTTGGTAGGTTGTGTTTTCAAGTTGTGTGAGGCCTGCATGTCCAGTAGACTGCGACCAGGCATTGAGATGTCACACTGCTGAGAAGCTACGGAACTTGTGTCTCCTGGAACCACTACTGCATTTATTTGCCACATTCTTATTTTTTTGCTGTGTATCGAATCCCCCGCAGTCCTTCGATTTTATGATTTTAAGGTCATTTTTCTGCATCCATAAGCTTGAGGAGGCCAATTATAGGAAGCAGATACTTTCTGTTTAAAGTCCGACTGGGATGTCAATGACATCGATCCACCACCATGGCAAAAATGCACAAACAAAAGTGTGACAGACGGGTGTACAGGCAGACACCCCGTGTAGCAGGTATTAGGACCCCACACTGCAGATTCACTCTCCTGTGTAGCAGGTATTAGGACCCCACATCCTCACACCCCCACACTGCAGATTCACTCTCCTGTGCTGCAGGTATTAGGACCCCACATCCTGACACCCCCACACTGCAGATTCACTCTCCTGTGTAGCAGGTATTAGGACCCCACATCCTCACACCCCCACACTGCAGATTCACTCTCCTGTGTAGCAGGTATTAGGACCCCACATCCTGACACCCCCACACTGCAGATTCACTCTCCTGTGCAGCAGGTATTAGGACCCCACATCCTGACACCCCCACACTGCAGATTCACTCTCCTGTGCAGCAGGTATTAGGACCCCACCTCACACCATTTTCCATATATTTGGAGAAGCACTTATGGAACTGTCATGTTAGGGCTTTTGTTTCTGTTTTTTAAAAGTGCTAACGCATCACGCTGGCACCAAAGCGAGCGAGCATAGGTGGGCCGAATGACTTTTTCTCGTTCTAGAATTTCTTGTTCTTATGAAACCTGTCTGTTAATCCATCCGTATGTCACACTTACATGTATTCACATATCTGGAGAATTGCTTATGAAATTAGAATCGCATGGCTAACATCAGCAGTTAATTCTTTCACAGTTACAAAAATGACACAGAATGCAGGATTAGATATGAAACATTTTTAATATCAGCTTTACATAATCAATCTGAATGCCAGCTTTAATTTGTAGGTAATTTGAGATTTCTATTTATGGAATCTATATGTACCATTGGGAAGAAGTATGAATCCACTGCTTTAGACACAAGTGTTGGTAGATGTGTTTTAATGAAAACTATACATTGGTCCCATACACTCTGCTTTTCAAATTCCATGATCACACATTCAACAGCTTTCGATGTAGATTCAAATTTAACCAGAAATTTTGAACAATTTTCTACAACAGATCCCAAGTGAAAATGATATCAATCCCAACAAATGCTGGTAAAACTTTAACTAGCCCCATGTCCATAAATACTCAAGAATAAAAAACATGTGTTGCTTAAAGAATGATCTACGTGGTTAGTTTGATGTTTTCTGTTCCTCTGCTTCTTACGATCCAAATAACCTGCAAATATAAAAATAAATTATTGTGCATTATTACTGTGATACAAACGAACATGTATTTACAGGTTAGGAGCGACGCCTGTATTATTATTTATTTCTTAGCAGACACCCTTACCCAGGGCGACTTACAAAAAAAATACAAATCAATAATTACAGTATTGATTTGTAAAGAAACTAGCTAGTTACAGGGGTTAAACTGTGGAGCAGCTGTGCCCATACTTCATTACACAAACCCTTACATATACTCTAAACAAAGAGTTCATTTAAAAAGGCATGGACTCTCTCTATTAGGGATTTAGTTGTATTCATATTTTAGGATTGAGCAGTTTAAGTTATAGTCTAGATGCAGGGATGGAAATAAGACTCACATTGCATAGCAGTTTCATCCATTCCTGGTTTTATTATGAGTTTATTAAGACACACCTGAGCTTGTTACCTATACACTGTGGCTAATCAAACACAGTAAAATCTGGAATGGATCAAACTGCTATGCAATAGGAGTCTCATTTCCATCCCTGAGATGTCTGGTATACATAAGTAGATACAGAAAGCATTAAAACACACACCAGGTAGTCAGGGCAATTCATACCAGCTCCATGCCGTCACAACACACTGTCATCACAGAGCCATTTCAAACCCCATCCACTAATCCCAGTGCCAGAATAACAAAAACATTATACAGTTTATCGAAAATCAATACGTGCGTGTTTAGTTAGAAAAGCAGTACCAAGTACAACACAATGTAAAATTCAGATTCAAAGAGATTACCAGAGTAAACACCAATGTCTTTTTAGAGTGAATATTTCTCCGTACAGAACTGTATGTAGCAGGTTGTCATTTTATAATTCTCGTTGCTATTTTGAGGTCATCCCGTGCCTTGAAAAACTGCAGTTCTTCTTTGTTAAGGAAGTCAAAACGTCTCTGACCTACTTTTCCAACCAGCCTCAACTCCTCAATGGCAGGAGTTTCACATCAATACCACAACCAGTAGCTTTAATCATCAGTTACTAAAACATAAGAAAAGAGGCCGTTTGGCTCATCAAGTCTCGTCCCATCCCAGCATGCATGTATTCTTGTTTCCCTGATATTGATGTGATACAGCTATCTAAAATGCATCCGATGGAAAAGACTTCATATTAAAATTGCCTATACTGTTTAGTTATTGTTCTGTAGGTATATATGATAAGAATTCTAGTCCAAGGTGCTGTGTAAGATACTGGCTGGTTTGCACCCTCTCAAGGTCAGCGCCAGTAAGCCCACTCGTGGGCAGCCCTCTGACCTCTCAATTGTGGGATGGATTTCAGCTTGTATTGTACAACACCCTAATTCTGTGAATGAAAAGTTACATCAAACTCAGACAAACCAATGCTCTGCCCCAGTCTACTCCTGGGTCAAAGTGTGGAAGACTGGGCTGCAGAAGCAGAACTGAATGGGTCTGCATATATCTGTCCTGATAAAACACACAGGCATGGTGGCTTCAAGTGTAGGATCTGGATCTTGTAAATCAATCACAACTAAGGATGCCCATCACAAAAAGATGAACATTTTACAAATTCAAATATAAAACTGTTTCAATATCGTTACATACTGTCTTCAAAATATGAAGTCTGGTCTAATCACTCAGTTACACTTGGTTTTGGTTCTGCAACATTTTTCTCAGTATTGATGTTAAAAGCTTTCAGATACCGCTAGAAGAAGTAGAAACTGCTGCCCTCTGACTTAGACAGCATGCCATGTAATTAAACTGGGCAGCAATGTTAAACAGACAGCATGCCACTGAATTAAACTGGGCAGCAATGTTAAACAGACAGCATGCCACTGAATTAAACTGGGCAGCAATGTTAAGCAATGTGAAGCCATGTAAACGCATGGATGAGTTACAATTCAAAAATTGGTTGGAGTCCAGTAACCTTAACTATACTCAGCTCAGCTGTATGTAGTGCAGCGTTACCTGTACCCTCTGTCAATCAGAACGCAGGACTGTGATGCAATTTGAAGTTACTTACAGTATCATGCAAAACATCATGAAGATGTTCCACAAGGCGATGAAGACTCGGAAATATCGGAGACTCAATAAAAACTCCCGGATGTTGTCACCTGAAAATACAATAGAGAAATGCTTGAAACTAATTCAGAAATATAGTGTCATGTACCATCCTGTAACAGAATTTATAAAGATTTACAAAGATACAAGGTCTGAAATAACCATCTGTACAGAAGAGCGCTTCTCTCTTTGTTTAAAGAGAATTTGATTATCATTTTTTAAAAACAGCTTTGAGTACATTCTATGCTTACATGCACGGGATTCAGTACTTTAATGGATTATTTTAATTATGAAGACAATCCATAAAGAAATGTGCAGTTTCCACGAGGCTGGAAGGAATCCATGCTTGTGAACCAGGGTGCACTTGAATCCCATTGAAACCCCAATCCCGATTCCAGCTCCACACTGCTTCACCAGCAACCGACTGCTCAGACTAGTGAATAGAAACAAGACAACAGACCTGTAGTGGGCCCTCTGCTTTCATCACCAAACCCTTGTGTATCTTTCTTCTTCCTGTTGCATGGGGGGTAAAAAACAGCTTTATCACAAGACGTGTTATTAGTACTGCAGTAAGACCTCTATTGATGAGGCACGTTCTTTCACACTGTATACCTGTATTGATGAGGCATGTTCATTCACACTGTATACCTGTATTGATGAGGCATGTTCATTCACACTGTATACCTGTATTGATGAGGCATGTTCATTCACACTGTATACCTGTATTGATGAGGCATGTTCATTCACACTGTATACCTGTATTGATGAGGCATGTTCATTCACACTGTATACCTGTATTGATGAGACATGTTCATTCACACTGTATACCTGTATTGATGAGGCATGTTCTTTCACACTGTATACCTGTATTGATGAGGCATGTTCATTCACACTGTATACCTGTATTGATGAGGCATGTTCTTTCACACTGTATACCTGTATTGATGAGGCATGTTCTTTCACACTGTATACCTGTATTGATGAGGCATGTTCATTCACACTGTATACCTGTATTGATGAGGCATGTTCTTTCACACTGTATACCTGTATTGATGAGGCATGTTCTTTCACACTGTATACCTGTATTGATGAGGCATGTTCATTCACACTGTATACCTGTATTGATGAGGCATGTTCATTCACACTGTATACCTGTATTGATGAGGCATGTTCATTCACACTGTATACCTGTATAGATGAGGCATGTTCATTCACACTGTATACCTGACTCTCCTGTTTATAGTACAGAGGATTTTACATGTCTTTTAACTTGGTCACCAGGCAACAGCAATCCAGCCCCCATCACTGCTCGGCCTGTCCTCCATCCAGGACTGGCTCACACGGTACAGTACTGCATGTTATTCTCCTTCACACAGGTCTGCGGCTCTTACTGCAAGCCATCCTTTTCTTATATGAATATATCTAACTAGTAATACAGGGAATGAGAAAATCATACTTACAGTTTAAAATTAAGGACTGCTCCTGCATTCATGAGCAAGGTCCTACAAGATGAGAAAACACAAGCAATAATACAAATCTGTGCCCAGCAAGAAAGAACTCCTGCACAGTATAGTAATAAAAGAATGAATTATTATACACGTGTGCTACATCACAACAACTGACTTAATGCACGTGTGCTACATCACAACAACTGACTTAATGCACGTGTGCTACATCACAACAACTGACTTAATGCACGTGTGCTACATCACAACAACTGACTTAATGCACGTGTGCTACATCACAACAACTGGCCTAATACACGTGTGCTACATCACAACAACTGACTTAATGCACGTGTGCTACATCACAATAACTGACTTAATACACGTGTGCTACATCACAACAACTGACTTAATACACGTGTGCTACATCACAACAACTAACTTAATACACGTGTGCTACATCACAACAACTGACTTAATACACGTGTGCTACATCACAACAACTGGCCTAATACACGTGTGCTACATCACAACAACTGACTTAATACACGTGTGCTACATCACAACAACTGACCTAATATACGTGTGCTACATCACAACAACTGACTTAATACATGTGTGCTACATCACAACAACTGGCCTAATTCAACAAAGTGCTCATGCAATGTGCTGTGTAGGGGGCTTGTAGATTATGAAATGATTATTTTAATGTGCAGTGCCGGTCGTGCGGTCAAAAATCAAATAAATAAAAAAAAAAAACTACTCAACAGGGCAGTATTGCAGCGTTATTCATTACACTGCACATGTGTGGCAGATCAATAATACCTGTCAGTAACATTTCACTGTCAACTATCCTATTTTAAATGAACACACTATTCTGTATAGAAGCACATGTTAGCAACCAATCTGCATTTCTAAAGCGATGCCAATGCTGAAATTGTAATAGAAATGCTTCTCTCACTATTTGTGTGTCTTTTAGACTTTCTGCAGAATACTTTGCAGTGTGTGCGTGTGGGATCATGTCTACTACAGACTTGTGAACGGGTCACAACATGCAAAGGTCTCTGCACATCTAACTTTCTTGATCTTCGTTTTTCCTTTGACAACGAAAGCTGTTATTGATTGATGCGCTGGTTTTCTGAGCGTCGTTGTCTTTTTGGTGTTTTTGTGATCTGTGCAAACCACAAACATCATTCTTGCCCCCATGTCCCACCGTTAAAAAGAAAGTATGACTTTTCTTTCCAAAGTTGCTTTGGATTATGTGAGAATATGTTGTGCTCCAGGAAGATCGGAATTTGCATCAATGCTTTAGTTTATTTTACCTGGAGGGATTAGCGCACGCGCAGCCATTGCAGATGGTCAAGTATGTGAGCTTGCATCTCGCACTAGAATGCTTGCCTGCCATAGGGCTCCCCTGGGTCCTAAACGCTTTCATGAGGAGAGTAATAAACGAAAACTAAAATGGTGTTGTTTTTCCTTTGTGCAACGCCCCCTTTTCCACATTTATTTCTTGAAGAGTTTATTTAAGTTAACTCTGACAGTGTTCACTTGTGTGCACAGCTTTAAAAAAAAAATACTTTATGAAAATGTGTCACTTGCCACTTTGTTTATTGCTAAGAAACTACAATGGCAGCGATAAAAAATAAAAAAATAAAAATAAAAAAGCAATGTCTACTTTTGTACTGTTTCTGCCTGAAATACACACATGGAAACGTGTATAATTAAGTTTTAACATCCTCTGCTTTATAGTTAATCCAGTGGAGCAAAATAAAGCCTTCACAACCTACTCTGGAATATTACAGTTTTACATATAGTTTTAGGATTAACAGTATTAAATAGTATTTCATTTCGCTAGATTTAGCTGGGAATTGTGCAGCAGGTGATTGGAACATGAAAGTGAAAGTAGTTTTTGTATTCATTTAATTTAAATATGTTAGCAATGTACTTTAGCTTAGGTATTACATTGAGTTATATGATTGATTAACGTAGTACGTTTGGCCTGGTGTCACAGCTTTTTTTTTTTTTTAATCGTGTAAAACACCAGATCTTTGTCTCCAGTTTATTATAGTAAGGCTTGGGAAGTTGAGGGGCTGCTGTATGTTTTATTATAGAAATACACGAAAAAAACTTGAGTGCATATGTCTATGTTTGCTTTACTTTTAAGAAGAAAATGCAATGCGGCCACCATCAGACACAGGAAATTGGCAGAAGAAGTCGAGCCTGTCAAGGATCTTTTATTTGGGCTTAAAAAAAACCTGTTTGGCAACAGTAAGAAATGTACCTGGGGCACGCCTCTCAAAGATGGCACGGTGGTTATGCACTTCAGTTCATTTTCCTTCTGTTCACTGTCATGCCATGCATTTAATTTAGAAACTTTTCAGTTAGAACATGAATATTTAGACACAGCGCTACACTTAATCAGGCGCTCAGTAAGATGCTTATACAATAAATAATGCGATCACTAATTGACGCGCTTTCATTAATTCACTTGAATGCTGGCTGCGCAGACATTTTCAGAACATTTTCAAGTTTAAAAAAATAAATGAATAGCATGCTGTTTTAATAGCATTACAGTGGAGTTTATATAATTATTTGTTTGCAAGATTGTTCGAGGAGTCCTGCACACAGCCGCATTTAATCACAGAGCCTCTTTTTATAAACAGCTGATCCAAAAAATATAAAATAATTATTGTGTGATTGACAGCAAATGCCACCATTCAGTTTCATGATAAAATCACTGACATTCGCGCAGGCTTTGTTGAGCTGACCCGCTCAGTTTAACCATTAAGCATGTACGGTACCATAAATAAACAGATAAATCATCAGAATGAAAATGAACAACTCAGGAATTTAAACCGTGTTTGAGGTGTATCTCAGCAGCCTACGTACAGTGTTTAGTGAAAGAGGACGGTAAATTGTATTTTACTTGTAAAATTCTGAAGGAAAGAGAAAGGCGTGTGATTGGTTGAACGCGAGGTACGTCACCAACTTTATGCTGAGAAGTTGAAATCTACCAACTTGCCCGCAGCGTCTACGTATGGAGCTCCATTTGTGCCAAAACTATCCAGCCGTTAGTTTGTGAATTTGTTTGCCAATTCGTGAACTGGTCAATTTGTCCAGCAATTCGTCCATAAATGTGTCAATTCATACAGTAATTCATAAACGTATTTGTTAATCTAATAATTCATTAATTATTATTTATTTCTTAGCAGACGCCCTTATCCAGGGCGACTTACAATATCACATTATTTTTACATACAATTACCCATTTATACAGTTGGGTTTTTACTGGAGCAATCTAGGTAAAGTACCTTGCTCAAGGGTACAGCAGCAGTGTCCCCCACCTGGGATTGAACCCACGACCCTCTAGGTCAAGAGTCCAGAGCCCTAACCACTACTCCAACTGTCAATCTCGCACTGTGCCAAAAACACTGTAACCTTTCTAGCCAATGGGAGCACACATTAATATTTTAATCAATGAAAATCCAGCCTCACTCAAAACTGCTTCAGCCAATAATATTTAGAAGGGCGTTTCCAAAGATATTCTATTTAACAACATACTCGACTCCTCTGATTTACAATGGAGACTTCCGTCTCACTGTGCGCAAAACATTGTGGTATATACAGTTAGGCAAACAAATACTATGGAGAGTCAATGCAGGCGTACGAAATGTTGCTGGTTTTCGCCATGTTAAAAAAAATGCCGGTAGTTTGTTTACTGTACTATATTGCTGCGTCTTGATAATATTTTATGTTGTTATGTATTTGCAGGTCCGTATGTTGTTATGTATTGAAGAAGGAATCTATGAAAAAGACCTAGGAGTTTATGTTGACTCAGAAATGTCTTCATCTAGACAATGTGAGGAAGCTGTTCTGGTCACCTCGTTACAAAAAGGATATTGCTGCTCTAGAAAGGGTGCAAAGAATTATCCCTGGTTTAAAAGGCATGTCCTATGCAGACAAGCTAAAAGAATTGAATCTATTCAGTCTTGAACAAAGAAGACTACGCGGTGATCTGATTCAAGCATTCAAAATCCTAAAAGGTATAGGCAATGTCGACCCAGGGGACTTTATCAACCTGAAAAAAGAAACAAGGACCAGGGGTCACAAATGGAGATTAGATAAGGGGCATTCAGAACAGAAAATAGGAGGCACTTTTTTACAGAGAGAATTGTGAGGGTCTGGAACCAACTCCCCAGTAATGTTGTTGAAGCTGACACCCTGGGATCCTTCAAGAAGCTGCTTGATGAGATTCTGGGATCAATAAGCTACTAACAACCAAACGAGCAAGATGGGCTGAATGGCCTCCTCTCGTTTGTAAACTTTCTTATGTATTTCTAAAGTAACCGGTGTTACCGGACTGTTAAATGATTTAATCAATACGTTTCTGCACATGCGCCAACGAATGGGACTGTGCTCAGAAAACAGCATTTTTCATAATAACTACGTATTGTCATAATCTGCTAATGTTGCCGTTTTCTTCAAAAGGTCTTGGGCAAATGTGAAATCTACTTCAAAAGTGTGATGCAATTTTTTAACATGGCGAAAACCAGCAACATTTCGTAGGCCTTAATTGACTCTCCATAGAATTTTACAGCCTTTTGTATTAATGAATTGACAAATTAATGAATGAATTATTAGATTAATTAACAAATACGTTTATGAATTACTGTATGACTTGACACATTTATGGACGAATTGCTGGAGAAATTGACCAATTCACGAATTGACAAACAAATTGACCAATTCACGAATTGACAAACAAATTGACCAATTCACGAATTGACAAACTAACAGCTGGATAGTTTTGGCACAAATGGCGCTCCATATCTACGAGTTGAACGTCCGTCTGAATCGTACGGCCAGTGTGAACCAGCCTTAAAGCCCATTGATAGGAATCGCTCTTTTTATCACGCCCAGCTGCTGTTACTATGGTTACGCCAGTCCGCTGCCGGGAGATATTTGAGAATGTAGCACAAGTATAACCAGTTGAGTCTGAACGGTTGGTATGGCATTAGTGAATAGGATTGCGTAACATTGATAACACTGCGCAAGTGCACAACAGTTCATTGCTGTGATGGATTTGCATCACTAGTATTTAATAAAAAAAAACCGTAGCGGTGCTTCAGTCACTTGAGGCTATTTTGTTGTATAACGAAAACACATCAGGATTTTATGAGTTTTATTAGTTTATCTCAGTGTCCCGCAAAATCCATCATGACGTCCTGAAACTGACCCATGTCAGTTAGCACAGACCGTAGATGACACGGACGGTATACCTGAAATGTTACAGAGAAATTGGCTTTTGCAGAAATTAAAGGTTTGCTGACCTGGGTTTAACAGTAGAATTTTGAGCAAAACACGGGAGAAAATCTGTCCCGGGAGTTATCCGGGAAAAGTGTTAAGAAACTGGAGAGTTACGGCAAATAAGGGAGAATTGACAGGTCTGAAATATTTGCAATTCGTGAAAGGTTTCAGAAGAAACCCAAGCAATAACACAAACAGGTTTCCCCCGTTTTTAAAACCCGCAGTATACCTGTTCAGATATGGGAGACTGGAGAGGCGTGTAACCAACCGGCCCGTACACCATGCACCCCAGAACAGAGAACAACACTGTGGATGAATGCGGTGCAAATGTGTACAATTAGCATCAATCGAGACTTCTACCATATGTTACAGAAAACATAACCATGTAATAACACTGATTCTGTTAATACCAGACTACAAAAACATAACCATGTAATAACACTGATTCTGTTAATACCAGACTACAAAAACATTACACGTCACAATTAAAACAACGGAGTATTTTAGTGACAGACCGTATATTGGCTGCTACAGATTTAATACTTCCCAACATACGCAATTTTTTTACAAAGCCAACAACATATGAATCTGATGAAGAAATGTATTTATATTTACCCAAAAAGAAGGATATCTCCGATCATTTTCTGTCCAGCTCAAACACATACTAACCTAAACCTGATTAGCTACGATTGGCGTCTTCTGGTGGAATCACTTCAGAACTGGCATAGTCTCTGTCCAATCATAATAAGGGAGGCAGGTTTAGTCTAAAGTTTGGTTGACAAGCAAAGACTTCCTCGGTTTAGTGAAAAGAAGGCTAGGACAATCAATCCCATGGATCAATGCGTGTAAGCACTACAGGCGCCATTATTGGAGCCCACGCAAGCTGTGGAAGGTAATACAAAGCATTGGACAGACAGCAGAAGAAACTCACTTTTCTGCAATTTCTAATTTTGTAACATGACGTTTATAACATGACGTTTCGAGATCTAACATGAAATACTGTGCTAGTGCTTCCGGTAGACTTTTGATATATACTTTTGAACCTTCCTTGAATGCATGGTGTTAAATATCTTAATTATTCATATCCTTTTTTATTTTTATTGTTATTATGTCTCAATGGAACATTCTTGATGATGCAAATCTTTTGGCCATAAATGATTTCCATTACACGAGAGTAGATGTTAAAACTTCATGCTGATTTGAACTCGGCTCTCGCCAAGATAAGCACCAACTTAGACGTAGCTTTACAGTAAACGAATGTGATCCATATGTGTCTCCATCCAATTGCGTTTCCTTCCATATGATGATGTAGATATCCTTCTGTCTGGTGTTGATGGCTGAAGTGTAATGCTGGCTCCAGGGATCAACTTATTGCCTCCCTGGCGCATCAGCACACACAACGGCTGCGATGCTGGCTCCGGGGATCAACCACAGTGCGGTCTCCCCAGCGCATCAGCATGACAACCGTCTGGATTGAGCTACGTAGGGTACATCTCTGGGGTCTTCAAGTGGGCACCTTCCATCCTCGGTGTTTTGTCGACTAGCCCACGACACCTCAAGAGTGCTCGACGGTAATTCTGGCATCCCAGCATCACCCCCCTCCGCCCCCCTGTATATAGCTGTATATTGAAAATGCATATTCGTGTGACACGGGATTGTTAGTTACTTCTATAAGATGTATTTTAGTAACTGAAAAAAAATTGCAAGGATGTTTCAATCTATCTGTATTTATTTATTTTAGTTTAAAACAGAAGATGTTTTTGTATGGTAAGGTGTATTGTATCATTGTATTTCTAACTGAATAAAACATGAAATTAAACCCCTACAAGAAACAGATAACCGCATAAAACAAACCCCAGGTTTTAATTCCTGTAACCCAGCAATAGGAAAAAGATATTCGAGTTCACACAAGTATCACATTCTGACTGTGCAACAGGTTTCATCACGCTGCTCGTGACTCATCACTGCCACCTTTTGGAAAAGACCGCAAATGACAAGCAAAAAGCATCACAATAATATCCCTTCTGCACTGAGTCCCGTTACAGTGCTTTTCTCGTTCATTGTAACCACTGTGTGAGCTAATAACCCAGCAAGGCAACAGGGTGTCCCTTTGGAAAGTTTAAAACACTTACATCCGTTTGTATGCTATTGTTCTGCACCATAAATGTAACCCTTGAAGTAGAAAGGACCTGACACAGAAAACATCACTGTGGCCAACTTAGAATAAAAGAGCACTGCGGGGACCCACACAGGACGAGCTTCATGTGAAAACCAGCCCACAACTAACCCAGCTGTGGAAATAACATTCTGCCATTCTAGACACTGGGCTCTATTCAGCAAGGGCCCGAGTCACGTACCAGTGGAAAACTTGAGTTAAGACTGGAGGTGTGTTTATGCCTTGCTTCCACGGTCATTCACAAACGTCCACATGGCGTTTGATCAGCTCTCATTAATACTGAATTAGTGAGTGAAAGTCGGACCAAGACAAACCTCCCCAGATGATCTTTTTTGGTCTTTTTTTCTGAATTAAAATGTTTCAGGATTCCAGACAAAGAAAAAACGTGTATATATTTTAATATACAGACTAGACTAGTCGTGTGGTATAGCTTTCAAGACTTCTCACATTGCTTCCCTTGATTTAAATTCAACATTTCTCACAATATATCCGAGCATCTTGTTAGCCTTTTTTATAGCTTCCCCACATTGTCTAGATGAAGACATTTCTGAGTCAACATAAACTCCTAGGTATTTTTAATTGATCCCTTCTTCAATTTCAGTATTTCCCATATGATATTTATAATGCACATTTTTATTGCCTGCATGCAATACTTTACACTTTTCTCCATTAAATGTCATTTGCCATGTGTCTGCCCAGTTCTGAATGCTGTCTAGATCATTTTGAATGACCTTTGCTGCTGCAACAGTGTTTTGCACTCCTCCTATTTTTGTGTCGTCTGCAAATGTAACAAGTTTGCTTACTATACCAGAATCTAAATCATTAATGTTCTTTTATTCTGACTCGTCAGTATTCATAGCTCGGACAGCGGTGCCACCAATCTCACTGCACACACACACTGCTTACAGTTAGGCACAGCCCGATAGGAGCTCGCAGGCTGCCCTAAGTGAACCACTGGGACGCCAAAAACATTGCAACAATGTAACACATGTACCCGCTCCCAACCCCCGCCTCTCCCTGCACCGCGCACGCAGGAGGTGAGGAGGCAGGAGTTCAGTGCCCCGCAGTGCTCGTGTTGCTGGTGACAGGATGGACCACGGCGGCGCACACCCGGCGTCTTGGACTGCACGCGCCGTTACAGTATATTTATACCAATACGATTCACAATATATAGCCTACTTCTGCAATATAAACCCGTACATTAAGAACTATGACACTGAGTAATAAAGCACATATAGCCTATCATGCCTACGTTACAGTACAGCTGCGCATTCACAGCGCTCCAGGCTGCACTGCAGCATATTTCTAAAGGGAATAGCTATGTTAAATCATCATGCTCAAAAATGATAGACAACTACTATGAGTGCTACACAGCTGTCGTGTCTATTCACAATGATCCTGCCTTGAAGTCAAAGTGCGGTTTGTAAAACTGTCTGCTTAAAATAAGCTGTGTGTGGGAGTGCATGTGTGCACTGCGAGTGACGTCATCGATAGAGAGGCCTGCCAAGTTAACACTTGACGCGGCTTGGCAAAGCCTAGTAGGGCAATTTAAACAGCCGTGTATTAATAGAATCGGCCGGGTTAAAGACTTTTTACACTGGAGACGGGAGGACAGGACAGGGAGAGAAGCAGAGAGAAGGAATTCCCGCACTGTGTTAAAAATGGAAGTCCTTGCGGCCCTGAATCTGGGCGATTTTGCTCAATATTTTTCTAAAATGTCAATGTTCCCCCTGTTTGACTTGGCTTATTACATCGTCTCCATCCTCTACCTGAAGTATGAACCAGGTGAGCGTGGCCTTTTTACTTTCTCTTCTTCACGCACGGTTTCATTTGTAAATGGATCACTATGGACAGTATACACGTCTTTAACTTCAAGTTGTCTTCATACCGGTAACAGAAATCATTTACAGAGGCAACTGTCAAAATGGGGTTCAACGCATTAAGTTTCATACAGATAATAAGTAACGCTTTTTTAACCACTAACAAAGTAAAAAAAACAATGCTACTGTGTTTAATACAATATTATTGAAGTACATTATTTAAATAAATAAATAAATACATAAATAACATCTTTGATTTTGAAATTGTTAACTTTAAATATTGTATATTTTGCTAGTTGTGTAAATTCTATGTATATTTTCTTCACCAAACAATAGTGTGTAGATCTTAATGCCTTGCCATGGTTCATGGATACTCTTTTAGCCCAAGTAAATCAAGTGATCAGTTCATTTTTTCTGAAATTAGATAGAGGTGCATTGCGTGTAGCTCGGGTGACCGACAGGGAAAATCTAGAACGTCCCTAAATAGCGCGGCGTCGGGAACCGGTTCACTCGACCAGGATTTGAAATGACAGTGTTATAAAATTCAGACAACATAGCAGGGGTGTTATTTGAATAACAAATTTACCAGTCATATTATGGACTGCCCATTTCTAAGAATCATGCTGCAAACAGTCCTGCATCTAGGCAACTGGGAATAGTAACGGGTAATATTAGCGAACACACTCTATAGGATACCCAAGTGTCACTCTCACAACCAGATGACTTTCCTGTGCTAAAGAAACGGTTTCCTGTGTTAGTTGCTACCTGCAGATATCCTTTCTGACCCTCTGATTTGTTTTACAAATGACTTGTTCATAAGTTCTTGTCATGTCCTGTCTCGTTTCATTTGCATGCTGTGCATTCACCCCAGAGTTAAAGGAGCAGGGTTTATTTAGTCTAGAATAAAGAAGAATTGGAGACTTGCTTGAAGTCTTTAAAAACCCTATCCTATACTGGACCAGATAACACAGCTGGGAAATAGATAGGACAGAGGGAAGGAGACACTTCTTCACACACAGCTGTTTGGAACCGGACAAGCATTGGCCGGATGGCCGCCTCTCATTCGTAAATGTTTTAAATGTTCTAATTAAAAAAGTCATTCTCTAGTGAATCCCTAGTCCACGTTTTCATGAAGATCTGGCTTCATGTACTGTGGCCATTATTTTATTTTAACGAACCTGACATGTGCAAGATTTCAGACAAATCCCACCACTACGTTCATATTCATTAGTATGCAAATATTTATGAAAATTCTCCTTTTACTTGCTTCTTCAATTTCCCCAACGTTTTAACTGTATGAACTCAGTATGAGATCGTGTCCTTTAGTCCTGGTTTCCGTGCTGCGCTTAAAATGTGTGCACCGTGCATCTCCTGGCATATAGGCTTTATCAAGCTTTCGCTATGCTTTAAGAGGCTAATATGCTTTATATTTTACATATTTGTGGGCAGGCGTTGTAGAAGCGAACGCTGCTGTCTGCAGTGTACATGAAGCATACACATCCTCTTATTACCAACCCAACTGCTGTTTCAGCCGCACGCAGTATCCATGCAGGTGTGAACACTGCAGGACTGCTCAGCATGCGGTTATCATTGACACTGGATACAAAATACCAGTGAAGCTTTTTGTAGCTTTACTGTTTTTGTGTCCGTTTCTTAAATTGCTGAATGGTATGTGTTTATTGTTTGTGTCTACACAATGTCTTATGTTCAGGGGTTCACATAACTCTTAACACTGGGTTCTCACGGGAGTACCTGCAGAAATGGTATGGCACCACAGTTAGGGATCATCATCCGAGTCGCTGTCTAGCTCCACCTCCTCCTCTGACAGACGGGCAGGCAGGGGTGTAGCTAGGTTGGAATGGGCCCCGGTGCAGGATTATTAAATGGGCCCCCCTCCCCTCCCCTCCCCTCCCCTCCCCCCCCTCAACCATTAAAAGTGAAGCTATTTCCAGTATTGTTGATGTCTTAGCGAGTTCGGGTTTGATTCATGATCGAAGTAAAAGAAGGTGGCCAGGTAGAGAGGGTGACAAGCTGAAAATCTGTTAGTTTTGTGTTTGGACAAAGTCTTGTGTCTCCGCAATCCTTGTACAATTCTGCATTTTTTAGAGCTAACTTAGAAAGAGTTATTATCATTTTTTGTATTTCTTTTTGGGTGGTCGCGGCTTATATAAAAAAAATTAATTCATTCCAATAATATAATATAATATCATTGGAAACAGCTACTTAATGCCTTATTGTGGATATACTGGGTTTTAATTTCTGATTTTACGTTTTTTTTATTATTATTTGTTTATTTAGCAGACGCCTTTATCCAAGGCGACTTACAGAGACTAGGGTGTGTGAACTATGCATTAGCTGCAGAGTCACTTACAACTACATCTCACCCGAAAGACGGAGCACGAGGAGGTTAAGTGACTTGCTCAGGGTCACACAAAGAGTCAGTGGTTGAGGGGGGATTTGAACCGGGGACCTCCTGGTTACAAGCCTTTTACTTTAACCACTGGACCACACAGCCTCCTATACGGATTTTTACGGTTGAGAAACTCCTGGGGCTGTAACACAAAGTGGTCATATCCACGTCCCTATATGGTTATTTTAATACGACACTATAGGGTTAAAACCCAAGTCACTAGTGGCAGGGTACCCGGCGGGTGTGTGCAGGCTAGTGGAAAGGTGCCGGCTAGTCCTTTAACTCGCTTGTCATTATTCATTAGGCCTACTGTTTTATTTTGACCAGAATAGTATTTTGACCAGAACAATTAAAACATGTTCACATATTTTATTTGTCCCTTTTGAAGTGCGAGTGGGCCTCAAAGGCTCGTGGGCCCTGGAGCAGCTGCACCACCTGCACTTATGAGAGCTACGCCCCTGCGGGCAGTTTATTCAAACATGAACACCTCCTCTCACCCCCGCTCAGTTTGGGAAGCGTAGCGTTAGTGAGCTTCCACAACGCCGCTCCCCGTAACTGCATCGCTCTTCTCTGAATGGACGGCTTAATAGAGATCCCTGCTATCATTGGTTGTTTCGAGTGTCCATTAAAAGAACACTATTGATGTTATGAGTGGTTACACCTATCACTCTCCATTTTTTTTAAATAAAAACTTGAAGCAGCCAATGATAGTTCTAGCAGGGAGGGACTGGAGTTAAATTGAAACCCTCCGGTGTTAAGTTGAAATATGGGGACTGGTATTTAATTGTGGTCAGCTCAGGTACCCAAGATCGTTAGCAGTGAATAGAAACCCCTGAGTCTCCGGAAGAAATCCAGAGGTGAGGCAGGTATGGGTCGCCTGAGCATGAGCACCCTCGCTGCATTTATGAAAAATGCGCCTTGTGCGTGTGCTGCTAATGTTAAAGATAGTGAGCTGGGGTACACAGGGGTCCTGGATTTTGTAAAGCTGTAAAGCTGATAACGAATAATGAATGTAGGAGAGCCTCCACGTTACAGTAGCCCACGACTGCACATTCACACCACTAGGGTGCACTACAGTTTATTTCTAAGGGAATCCCTGCATTAAATACCCACAGTGCAGTTGTAAACAACTGAAAGGATGGTGTGAAACAACTGTGAAAAATACTTCTGTGCGTAAAAAAAAGATTTGTAGCTGTAAAAAAAAGCATTCCGTGTAGTTTCACGCTCACAAGAAAAACTTGTATGCGAAGCTCAGGCAGCCACAGCCGAATGCCGATGCGATCGACGAGTATTTAAACGCATGCGCAGATTGCCGCTTGCAGTCTCGTGTAAGTGCAGGCAGAGCTGTATTTAGTTGCACTGCGTGCACTCTCAGCTAGGCATGTAGTTTTATTATTAGAATGTACGTTAACCTTGTTTTCAATCGCCTCTGCACATGCAACAAGTTTTACTCGAATATGTGTTAGAAGAAAAACAAATAAGTAAAATAGCGCCAGTAAACAAACATCACTGTCATAAAAACATAAGAACATAAGAACATAAGAACATAAGAAAGTTTACAAATGAGAGGAGGCCATTCAGCCCATCTTGCTCGTTTGGTTGTAGTAGCTTATTGATCCCAGAATCTCATCAAGCAGTTTCTTGAAGGATCCCAGGGTGTCAGCTTCAACAACATTACTGGGGAGTTGGTTCCAGACCCTCAAAAAAGTGCCTCCTATTTTCTGTTCTGAATGCCCCTTTATCTAATCTCCATTTGTGACCCCTGGTCCTGGTTTCTTTTTTCAGGTCAAAAAATCCCGAGTCGACATTGTCTATACCTTTTAGGATTTTGAATGCTTGAATCAGATCGCCGCATAGTCTTCTTTGTTCAAGACTGAATAGATTCAATTCTTTGAGCCTGTCTGCATACGACATGCCTTTTAAACCCGGGATAATTCTGGTTGCTGTTCTTTGCATCTTTTCTAGAGCAGCAATATCCTTTTTGTATCTAGGTGACCAGAACTGAACACAATATTCTAGGTGAGGTCTTACTAATGCATTGTAAAGTTTTAACATGACTTCCCTTGGTTTAAATATCGCATTGAATTGGTGCATTGAGCAGGCTGACACGTTTGTTTTTGTGAAACGCTAATATTTATTATTTTTCTTTCTTTCTTTCTTTCTTTCTTTCTTTCTTCTTCTTCTTCCTCTTCTTCTTCTTCTTCTTCTTCTTCTTCTTCGTTGTCTAAAAAGCTGCATAATTTTATGAGGCGCCGTTAGGGACAAAATTCAAACTGACACATACTGAAATATCATACAATCGTGAAACCGCATACACTATATACTGAAACCTTATACACTAGTGAAATTGCATACACTACATAATTAAAAAAGATTACTTTACTTATTTCCTCATTTTACAATTAGTTAGTTCATTAATTCTTAAAGGGACATAGGCTACTAAATATTGCAATAACACAGTATACAGCAGCGTTTCTCAGTGACTTCAGTTACAATGAATTATTTTGCAACAATGCAATTACAGAACTGGAACCAATGAAAGTTCCTCATTTAAACCTCCTGGAGATTCACTTCGAAGCCCATGTATCCATTTCGCTTGTTCTTGTAACAGTATGTTATCATGCTCACCACCCCTCCTTGGGTTCTTAACCAATACACAAGAATGAATTGGGTGTCACGGTGCTGAACAAATTGAATAATTGCCCCAAACGCCACTTAGTGAAACTAGGTAAATATTTAACAGGGAGTCCATAGAGTACAGGTTACAATCCACATGTACAGTGCCTTGCGAAAGTATTCGGCCCCCTTGAACTTTGCGACCTTTTGCCACATTTCAGGCTTCAAACATAAAGATATGAAACTGTAATTTTTTGTGAAGAATCAACAACAAGTGGGACACAATCATGAAGTGGAACGAAATTTATTGGATATTTCAAACTTTTTTAACAAATAAAAAACTGAAAAATTGGGCGTGCAAAATTATTCAGCCCCCTTAAGTTAATACTTTGTAGCGCCACCTTTTGCTGCGATTACAGCTGTAAGTCGCTTGGGGTATGTCTCTATCAGTTTTACACATCGAGAGACTGAAATTTTTGCCCATTCCTCCTTGCAAAACAGCTCGAGCTCAGTGAGGTTGGATGGAGAGCATTTGTGAACAGCAGTTTTCAGTTCTTTCCACAGATTCTCGATTGGATTCAGGTCTGGACTTTGACTTGGCCATTCCAACACCTGGATATGTTTATTTGTGAACCATTCCATTGTAGA
This sequence comes from Acipenser ruthenus, assembly GCF_902713425.1. Lineage (NCBI taxonomy): Eukaryota > Metazoa > Chordata > Actinopteri > Acipenseriformes > Acipenseridae > Acipenser > Acipenser ruthenus. Next base: position 2,100,167 of record NC_081235.1, read on the forward strand.
TTTTGCTTTATGTTTTGGATCATTGTCTTGTTGGAAGACAAATCTCCGTCCCAGTCTCAGGTCTTTTGCAGACTCCATCAGGTTTTCTTCCAGAATGGTCCTGTATTTGGCTCCATCCATCTTCCCATCAATTTTAACCATCTTCCCTGTCCCTGCTGAAGAAAAGCAGGCCCAAACCATGATGCTGCCACCACCATGTTTGACAGTGGGGATGGTGTGTTCAGGGTGATGAGCTGTGTTGCTTTTACGCCAAACATAAAGTTTTGCATTGTTGCCAAAAAGTTCGATTTTGGTTTCATCTGACCAGAGCACCTTCTTCCACATGTTTGGTGTGTCTCCCAGGTGGCTTGTGGCAAACTGTAAACGACACTTTTTATGGATATCTTTAAGAAATGGCTTTCTTCTTGCCACTCTTCCATAAAGGCCAGATTTGTGCAGTATACGACTGATTGTTGTCCTATGGACAGAGTCTCCCACCTCAGCTGTAGATCTCTGCAGTTCATCCAGAGTGATCATGGGCCTCTTGGCTGCATCTCTGATCAGTCTTCTCCTTGTATGAGCTGAAAGTTTAGAGGGACGGCCAGGTCTTGGTAGATTTGCAGTGGTCTGATACTCCTTCCATTTCAATATTATCGCTTGCACAGTGCTCCTTGGGATGTTTAAAGCTTGGGAAATCTTTTTGTATCCAAATCCAGCTTTAAACTTCTCCACAACAGTATCTCGGACCTGCCTGGTGTGTTCCTTGTTCTTCATGATGCTCTCTGCGCTTTAAACGGACCTCTGAGACTATCACAGTGCAGGTGCATTTATACGGAGACTTGATTACACACAGGTGGATTCTATTTATCATCATTAGTCATTTAGGTCAACATTGGATCATTCAGAGATCCTCACTGAACTTCTGGAGAGAGTTTGCTGCACTGAAAGTAAAGGGGCTGAATAATTTTGCACGCCCAATTTTTCAGTTTTTTATTTGTTAAAAAAGTTTGAAATATCCAATAAATTTTGTTCCACTTCATGATTGTGTCCCACTTGTTGTTGATTCTTCACAAAAAATTACAGTTTCATATCTTTATGTTTGAAGCCTGAAATGTGGCAAAAGGTCGCAAAGTTTAAGGGGGCCGAATACTTTCGCAAGGCACTGTATGTGCCGTGAGGTCCAGCAAACTGCAGCAACACTGGTTTGCCAGGTTATTCTGCAGCCTGCATAACTCTCAATGGTGTGCCTGTATGAGGGTGATCCCAGGAAACGGTTTAGGTGTTTGAAAGACATCTGCTTTGATCACATGCTCCCCTAGATTCGTAGCCCTCCTACAGGCAAGCCTCGGAGAACCTTGAAAGACGTTGCCCAGTCTCGCGGAATAAAATGTGCCAATAAGAATCGCAGAGGCGACTGTAAACAACAGATATAAAAATAAACTATTACAGTATACATTATCCTAATAAAACGGTGGAACTGTACACGTCCAGCTGAGAATGTGCGTGGCGCAACTGGAATGAAATACAACTCTCCCTGCACTTACTACTGCAAGCGGCATTCAGCGTGGCTGCGTTAAATAACTGTCAAGTGAGTTGTCTGGTAAAATCAGTTGTACTCGTACATTTGGATACACATGTATTTTGCAACTACACGGAATGCTTTTTTACAGGTACAAATGTACTTTACAGGTACAAATTGTTTTTACGCACACAAGTATTTTTGACTGTTATTTCACTCCATAGTTAGGTAACTACAGCGAGATCTACACAGCTGTCATGTGCCTATTCAAACGGATCCTTAGATCAGTTTGAATAGAAGTCAAAGTGTGGCTTGTAAAACAGGCTGCTTAAAATAAGCTGTTTGCAACGTGTACTGCGAGTGACGTCATAGAGAGGTTGCCAGGCAAAAGGCAATTTAAATAGCCGTATAGTATCGACCGGGTTAGAGATATTTTACAGTGGATAAGGGAGGTCTTTTATTAAATGTAGATACTTGCGGCCATGAATCTCGGCGATGTTCCCGAATATTTTTCAAACATGGCCACGTTCCCCCTGTTTGACTTGGCTTATTACATCGTCTCCATCCTCTACCTGAAGTATGAGCCAGGTGAGCGTGGCATTTTTACTTTCTCTTCTTCACACACGGTTTCATTTGTATAGTGGATCACTATGGATAGTATACCTGTCATTAACTTTAAGGCGTAATTTCGTGAGACCGAACAGAACCGGACAATCTGAAACCGTTGCGCCTTCCCGCCGTGGAGCGCGTGAGGAGTGCGGCTCCACACTGTGTAACATGGCGGCGTCCCGCAGGTACTGCTGATTCTGTATTATAATTAGATAAGTGACAAACTGTACTTACTGGCAAAATACAGTAAACGTAGCCTCGATTTACGATGGTCTGTACTGTATAGCAAGGTTTTGTGTATATTTGACCCATAATAATATTATTATATTTTATCACATATTATATCTGAAGAGCTGCGAGTCCAGTCAAGAAAAAGCTACCCTGTGTGAGCTAGGCTGTGTGAGCTCCCTGTGTGAGCTCCCTGTGTGAGCTTCCCTGTGTGAGCTCCCTGTGTGAGCTACCCTGTGTGAGCTCCCTGTGTGAGCTACGCTGTGTGAGCTATGCTGTGTGAGCTCCCTGTGTGAGCTACCCTGTGTGAGCTACCCTGTGTGAGCTACCCTGTGTGAGCTACGCTGTGTGAGCTATGCTGTGTGAGCTCCCTGTGTGAGCTACCCTGTGGGAGCTACCCTGTGTGAGCTACGCTGTGTGAGCTATGCTGTGGGAGCTTCCCTGTGTGAGCTACCCTGTGTGAGCTCCCTGTGTGAGCTATGCTGTGTGAGCTATGCTGTGTGAGCTTCCCTGTGTGATCTATGCTGTGTGAGCTCCCTGTGTGAGCTACCCTGTGGGAGCTACCCTGTGTGAGCTACGCTGTGTGAGCTATGCTGTGTGAGCTCCCTGTGTGAGCTACCCTGTGTGAGCTACCCTGTGTGAGCTACCCTGTGTGAGCTACGCTGTGTGAGCTATGCTGTGTGAGCTCCCTGTGTGAGCTACCCTGTGGGAGCTACCCTGTGTGAGCTACGCTGTGTGAGCTATGCTGTGGGAGCTTCCCTGTGTGAGCTACCCTGTGTGAGCTCCCTGTGTGAGCTATGCTGTGTGAGCTATGCTGTGTGAGCTTCCCTGTGTGATCTATGCTGTGTGAGCTCCCTGTGTGAGCTACCCTGTGGGAGCTACCCTGTGTGAGCTACGCTGTGTGAGCTATGCTGTGGGAGCTTCCCTGTGTGAGCTACCCTGTGTGAGCTACGCTGTGTGAGCTATGCTGTGTGAGCTATGCTGTGTGAGCTCCCTGTGTGAGCTACGCTGTGTGCTACCCTGTGTCAGCTACGCTGTGTGCTACCCCGTGTGAGCTACGCCGTGTGAGCTCCCTGTGTGAGCTACGCTGTGTGCTACCCTGTGTGAACTACGCTGTGTGAGCTACGCTGTGTGAACTACGCTGTGTGCTACCCCGTGTGAGCTACGCCGTGTGAGCTCCCTGTGTGAGCTACGCTGTGTGCTACGCTGTGTGAACTACGCTGTGTGAGCTACGCTGTGTGAACTACGCTGTGTGCTACCCCGTGTGAGCTACGCCGTGTGAGCTCCCTGTGTGAGCTACGCTGTGTGCTACCCTGTGTGAGCTACGCTGTGTGAGCTATGCTGTGTGAGCTACACTGTGTGAGCTACGCTGTGTGCTACTACGCTGTGTGCTACCCCGTGTGAGCTACGCCGTGTGAGCTCCCTGTGTGCTACCCTGTGTGAGCTACGCTGTGTGAGCTACGCTGTGTGAGCTATGCTGTGGGAGCCTCCGTTCTGCAGCTGTATACTCTTGCACATGCAGTGTCTGTTCAGTGTGCGCCTCACGAAGTTCCGCCTGTTGTCCTTTGCATTACTGGATGCACATATCAAAAATCATTTGCAGAGGCAACTGTCAAAACAGGGTTCAACGTATTAACGGGTGTGCAATTTTTGAAAAACACTTCTTGTCCAAGGGACAGAATGCTAGAAAAATCTTCTTGTCCATCTTAAAAATCTAGTTGCACAAAAAAGTAGAATATAACTTGTTGGATTTTGGTTTAATTTAACAGTGAACATGCTCATTCAATTAGTGATTAACAGGGTGGGTCTAGCCGAGTAGCTTGACAGGTTCACTAAAGTGCCTCTCAGCATTGCTCTTTATACAACTACAACTCCCGCACCACAAATCAGGCAAATACGGGTCATCCTAAAACCCGCCCAGAGACGCTTGGAGCATATTATTATTATTATTATTATTATTATTATTATTATTATTATTACTACTACTACTACTACTACTACTACTACTACTACTACTACTACTATACTACTACTAATCAAAATAATAATCACATATTTATGTAATAACGGGAAACAGAGACAAAGCAAGTACATTTCACATTCTATAGCCTGTAGCAAACCAGCAAACAAAGAACTCAACTTCCTTCTATGTGTTTCATTGCCACTTATGTATAATAATGATCTAGGCAACTCGATACAACTTTAACAAAACAACACACGTTTATTAAGATCTAAGCAGCCCACAAACCACTAAAATTAGAGCAGGATTTATAAAGGGCAGTAAACTCAACAGATGTGTTTTACAAAGTGTCTGTAAATTGTAAAGTGTTTGCAGTAGACTATATTTCCTGTGTAATGCAGCACTATAATCTATTTTGGGCTAATTGTAGACAAAATAGGCTAAAAAGAAAATATGCTAAAATATTTTAAAGGGTACATAAGGACCTTTTTATTTTATTGTGTTACTTGTTCCCATGTGTTGCTACAGCTGTTTATGTAAGGTGTGTGTATTGTTTTAATTAATATATATATATATTTTACATTTGGACCACTTTTTTAAACTTTTAAATGCATTCCCTGCCTCAAGATGGCTTCCCATGTACCTGCATGGACCTCTCAGAACTACATTTCCCATCATCCTCCTGCTCACATATGTAACTGAGATGGATTTACCAGTGAGCAGGAGTGGCATTGCAGGGGAGATGAAGGGTTGTTTCAGTTCCAAGTGACTGTTTTCTAAGCATTATTTGTGAATGCTTATTCACCATTACTACACCCCGTTAGAAAATTGACTTCCCTGCATTTTTCTACACTGAACGTGAGAGTATATGTGTACATTTGTTTTAAGTACTCACCCAGAGGACTACTGAGACACAGACATCAACTAGTCCTCATCAGATTTAATTCACCTCGGGCGAGTGGGCGAGGGTTAGTTTCTATAAGATTTGATACCCTGTGACCAGGATGACTTGTGGGGAGACCAGGAAGAGACAGACTCAGTACTACGGGTATGAAGCGCTGATGCATGTGTTTATTATAAATAAATAAAAGATTAAACAAAACAAAACAAAACGCTTTTCAAAACAAAACTGCAGGATGGCCAGAACAGTCATTTTGCAATTTGCACATGGGTATACTATGCATTTACCACGGATTGCCATAGTTTTTAATGTGCTTTATCATACCTCTAGGCTTTTATAATGCTTACCTATGCTATAACATGCTTTCACTATGCTCTATACACTATGCTTGGTAAACTTTCACAAGGTGGCCTGTTCATTTTGCATGTTAAATGTTCTCCTTTTAATTCTTCAAAAGGATTGAATTACATTGTGTACTGTGCTGTTCTGCTAGGAGGGGCCTTTTACAGTTGACAACGTGCTCTATGTTCCCATCTCTGATGAAAGGAGAAGACAAGGCCAGTGTTCAAGGGTCAGGGTTTGAAGGCTATCCTGTGCCAAAGTGCTTATTTATATCCTGCATCTTAAAATATCGCTTTCAGGGAGTCAGCATGGGAGCAGCTGTCTGTAGGGATCCATGTGCATCTCAGTCTCATTATCTCATGTAGACTAAATTAGGACTCAGCATTGCTCTCTGTAAACTGGCACAGCAGCCACTAGGACTCGGCATTGCTTTCTGTAAGTTGGCATAGCAGCCACTAGGACTCGGCATTGCTCTCTGTAAGCTGGCATAGCAGCCACTAGGACTCGGCATTGCTCTCTGTAAGCTGGCATAGCAGCCACTAGGACTCGGTATTACTCTCTGTAAGCTGGCATAGCAGCCACTAGGACTCGGCATTGCTCTCTGTAAGCTGGCATAGCAGCCACTAGGACTCGGCATTGCTCTCTGTAAGCTGGCATAGCAGCCACTAGGACTCGGCATTGCTCTCTGTAAGATGGCATAGCAGCCACTAGGACTCGGCATTGCTCTCTGTAAACTGGCATAGCAGCCACTAGGACTCGGCATTGCTCTCTGTAAGCTGGCATAGCAGCCACTAGGACTCGGCATTGCTCTCTGTAAGATGGCATAGCAGCCACTAGGACTCGGCATTGCTCTCTGTAAACTGGCATAGCAGCCACTAGGACTCGGCATTGCTCTCTGTAAGATGGCATAGCAGCCACTAGGACTCGGCATTGCTCTCTGTAAACTGGCATAGCAGCCACTAGGACTCGGCATTGCTCTCTGTAAACTGGCATAGCAGCCACTAGGACTCGGCATTGCTCTCTGTAAGATGGCATAGCAGCCACTAGGACTCGGCATTGCTCTCTGTAAACTGGCATAGCAGCCACTAGGACTCGGCATTGCTCTCTGTAAGATGGCATAGCAGCCACTAGGACTCGGCATTGCTCTCTGTAAGATGGCATAGCAGCCACTAGGACTCGGCATTGCTCTCTGTAAACTGGCATAGCAGCCACTAGGACTCGGCATTGCTCTCTGTAAGATGGCATAGCAGCCACTAGGACTCGGCATTGCTCTCTGTAAGCTGGCATAGCAGCCACTAGGACTCGGCATTGCTCTCTGTAAGATGGCATAGCAGCCACTAGGACTCGGCATTGCTCTCTGTAAACTGGCATAGCAGCCACTAGGACTCGGCATTGCTCTCTGTAAGATGGCATAGCAGCCACTAGGACTCGGCATTGCTCTCTGTAAACTGGCATAGCAGCCACTAGGACTCGGCATTGCTCTCTGTAAACTGGCATAGCAGCCACTAGGACTCGGTATTACTCTCTGTAAACTGGCATAGCAGCCACTAGGACTCGGCATTGCTCTCTGTAAGATGGCATAGCAGCCACTAGGACTCGGCATTGCTCTCTGTGGTGTAAGCTGGCACAGCAGCCACTAGGACTCGGCATTGCTCTCTGTGTGGAAGGGAGGTGGGGGGTGTTCAGGTCAGGATTGAGGTTCTCTCTCTCTCTCAACAACATTACTGGGGAGTTGATTCCAGACCCTCACAATTCACTGTGTAAAAAAGTGCCTCCTATTTTCTGTTCTGAATGCCCCTTTAGCTAATCTCCATTTGTGACCCCTGGTCCTTGTTTCTTTTTTCAGGTTGAAAAAGTCCCTTGGGTCAACATTGTCAGTACTTTTTAGAATTTTGAATGCTTGAATCAGATCGCTGCATAGTCTTCTTTGTTCAAGACTGAATAGATTCAATTCTTTTAGCCTGTCTGCATACGACATGCCTTTTAAACCCAAGATAATTCTGGTTGCTTTTCTTTGCACTCTTTCTAGAGCAGCAATATCCTTTGTAGCGAGGTGACCAGAACTGAACACAATATTCTAGATGAAGTCTACTAATGCATTGTAAAGTTTTAACATTACTTCCCTTGATTTAAATTCAGCACTTTTCATTATATATCATTTTTATTGCCTGCGTGCAATACCTTACACATTTCTCTATTAAATGTAATTTGCCATGTGTCTGCCCAATTCTGAATGCTGACTAGATCATTTTGAATGACCTTTGCTGCTGCAACAGTGTTTGCCACTCCTCCTATTTTTGTCCTATAGTTTGCTTACTATACCAGAATCTAAGTCATTAATGTAGATTAGGAATAGCAGTGGGTCTAATACTGCTCCCTGTGGTACTCCACTGGTTACCTCGCTCCATTTTGAGGTTTCTCCTCTAATCAGTACTTTCTGTTTTCTACATGTTAACCACTCCCTAATCCATGTGCATGCATTTCCTTGAATCCCTACTGCGTTCGAGAATTAATCTTTTATGCAGGACTTTGTCAAAAGCTTTCTGGAAATCTAAATAAACCATGTCATATGCTTTGCAGTTATCCATTGTCGATGTTACATAGGAGTTGTTCATGCAGCTAGCCAGAGACCAGGACCAGAGCACACGTGGAAATGAAGTAGAGACAGAGGGTAGGAAACACTTCTTCACACAGAGAGTGGGGAGGATGGAATGGGGTATCAGGGATTTATCATTGGGAACCTTTAAGACCCGACTTGACAAAGTTCTGGAACCGGATGATCAATGACGGACCGAATGGTTTTCTGAATTCATGCATTTTCTTATGTTCTCAAGCTCTTAGTACAGCTGGGTGGGTATTTAAAAGATTAGTGAAACACAAGTCCTTGTTTGTTCTGTTTGCTAATGGCTGGGCTGTTAGAGATATGCCTGCAGCACACATATACACACTCTCCTATTCAGCAGTTGGGATGGGCACAAGGACAGCTTTTTTACTCCCCTTTTAGGTGTAATTCATTACCTTTTGATCTGAATGCTATTCTTGTTAAGAAAATGTTTAATTTCATAATTAGTGCTAGTTAAAAGCATAGAGTACAAATCAAAGGAGCGTACTATACAGCACTCATTTTAAACAGCACCAGCACTGTTGCAGGAGGCAGCATGAACTGGATACACTGCAATGTTTACAAGAACATGTGTTTTTCTCCTGGCAAACGTTCCCGAGTAAAAGTTGAAGACTAAATTTATTTAGCTAAGAACAAAGAAGAATCAGGGGGGACTTGACAAAGTTCCCCTAATCAATACTTTAATCACAGCACAGGAACCAGGACCAGAGGACACAGTTGCAATTAAGTAGAGACAGATATAGGGAAGGAGACACTTCTTTACACTGAAGGTATGGAATGGGTTACCTAGTCATGGTATTGATGCTGAATCATTGGGATCATTTGCGACTTGACAAAGTTTTGAGATCAATCAGCTACTAGGAAGCGGACGACCGGTGATGGGCTGAATGGCCTTCTCTTGTTCATATTTGCCTTTTTCTCAGTTTGAAAATTCTGCTAGAGTAAATGGAACCCCATACAGAGATCTCCACGAAATGCACAAGGAAATCTATAGTTTATTTCTTTAGAAATCAATAAGAGAAACGTACCTTATTTAATGACAGGTATCCCTTCGCAGTCCTGTGAGTGTCTGTAGTTTTCATGTTCATTTCTCTCCCCAGGGGCGGTGGAGGTATCCCTTCGCAGTCCTGTTAGTGTCTGTAGTTTTCATGTTCATTTCTCTCCCCAGGGGCGGTGGAGGTATCCCTTCGCAGTCCTGTGAGTGTCTGTAGTTTTCATGTTCATTTCTCTCCTCAGGGGCGGTGGAGGTATCCCTTCGCAGTCCTGTGAGTGTCTGTAGTTTTCATGTTCATTTCTCTCCCCAGGGGCGGTGGAGGTATCCCTTCGCAGTCCTGTGAGTGTCTGTAGTTTTCATGTTCATTTCTCTCCCCAGGGGCGGTGGAGGTATCCCTTCGCAGTCCTGTGAGTGTCTGTAGTTTTCATGTTCATTTCTCTCCTCAGGGGCGGTGGAGGTATCCCTTCGCAGTCCTGTGAGTGTCTGTAGTTTTCATGTTCATTTCTCTCCCCAGGGGCGGTGGAGGTATCCCTTCGCAGTCCTGTGAGTGTCTGTAGTTTTCATGTTCATTTCTCTCCTCAGGGGCGGTGGAGGTATCCCTTCGCAGTCCTGTGAGTGTCTGTAGTTTTCATGTTCATTTCTCTCCTCAGGGGCGGTGGAGGTATCCCTTCGCAGTCCTGTGAGTGTCTGTAGTTTTCATGTTCATTTCTCTCCTCAGGGGCGGTGGAGGTATCCCTTCGCAGTCCTGTGAGTGTCTGTAGTTTTCATGTTCATTTCTCTCCTCAGGGGCGGTGGAGGTATCCCTTCGCAGTCCTGTGAGTGTCTGTAGTTTTCATGTTCATTTCTCTCCTCAGGGGCGGTGGAGGTATCCCTTCGCAGTCCTGTGAGTGTCTGTAGTTTTCATGTTCATTTCTCTCCTCAGGGGCGGTGGAGGTATCCCTTCGCAGTCCTGTGAGTGTCTGTAGTTTTCATGTTCATTTCTCTCCCCAGGGGCGGTGGAGGTATCCCTTCGCAGTCCTGTGAGTGTCTGTAGTTTTCATGTTCATTTCTCTCCTCAGGGGCGGTGGAGGTATCCCTTCGCAGTCCTGTGAGTGTCTGTAGTTTTCATGTTCATTTCTCTCCCCAGGGGCGGTGGAGGTATCCCTTCGCAGTCCTGTGAGTGTCTGTAGTTTTCATGTTCATTTCTCTCCTCAGGGGCGGTGGAGGTATCCCTTCGCAGTCCTGTGAGTGTCTGTAGTTTTCATGTTCATTTCTCTCCCCAGGGGCGGTGGAGGCATCCCTTCGCAGTCCTGTGAGTGTCTGTAGTTTTCATGTTCATTTCTCTCCTCAGGGGCGGTGGAGGTATCCCTTCGCAGTCCTGTGAGTGTCTGTAGTTTTCATGTTCATTTCTCTCCTCAGGGGCGGTGGAGGTATCCCTTCGCAGTCCTGTGAGTGTCTGTAGTTTTCATGTTCATTTCTCTCCCCAGGGGCGGTGGAGGTATCCCTTCGCAGTCCTGTGAGTGTCTGTAGTTTTCATGTTCATTTTTCCCCCCAGGGGCGGTGGAGGTATCCCTTCGCAGTCCTGTGAGTGTCTGTAGTTTTCATGTTCATTTCTCTCCCCAGGGGCGGTGGAGGTATCCCTTCGCAGTCCTGTGAGTGTCTGTAGTTTTCATGTTCATTTCTCTCCTCAGGGGCGGTGGAGGTATCCCTTCGCAGTCCTGTGAGTGTCTGTAGTTTTCATGTTCATTTCTCTCCCCAGGGGCGGTGGAGGTATCCCTTCGCAGTCCTGTGAGTGTCTGTAGTTTTCATGTTCATTTTTCCCCCCAGGGGCGGTGGAGGTATCCCTTCGCAGTCCTGTGAGTGTCTGTAGTTTTCATGTTCATTTCTCTCCCCAGGGGTGGTGGAGGTATCCCTTCGCAGTCCTGTGAGTGTCTGTAGTTTTCATGTTCATTTCTCTCCTCAGGGGCGGTGGAGGTATCCCTTCTCAGTCCTGTGAGTGTCTGTAGTTTTCATGTTCATTTCTCTCCTCAGGGGCGGTGGAGGTATCCCTTCGCAGTCCTGTTAGTGTCTGTAGTTTTCATGTTCATTTCTCTCCCCAGGGGCGGTGGAGGCATCCCTTCGCAGTCCTGTGAGTGTCTGTAGTTTTCATGTTCATTTCTCTCCTCAGGGGCGGTGGAGGTATCCCTTCGCAGTCCTGTGAGTGTCTGTAGTTTTCATGTTCATTTCTCTCCTCAGGGGCGGTGGAGGTATCCCTTCGCAGTCCTGTGAGTGTCTGTAGTTTTCATGTTCATTTCTCTCCCCAGGGGCGGTGGAGGTATCCCTTCGCAGTCCTGTGAGTGTCTGTAGTTTTCATGTTCATTTTTCCCCCCAGGGGCGGTGGAGGTATCCCTTCGCAGTCCTGTGAGTGTCTGTAGTTTTCATGTTCATTTCTCTCCCCAGGGGCGGTGGAGGTATCCCTTCGCAGTCCTGTGAGTGTCTGTAGTTTTCATGTTCATTTCTCTCCTCAGGGGCGGTGGAGGTATCCCTTCGCAGTCCTGTGAGTGTCTGTAGTTTTCATGTTCATTTCTCTCCCCAGGGGCGGTGGAGGTATCCCTTCGCAGTCCTGTGAGTGTCTGTAGTTTTCATGTTCATTTTTCCCCCCAGGGGCGGTGGAGGTATCCCTTCGCAGTCCTGTGAGTGTCTGTAGTTTTCATGTTCATTTCTCTCCCCAGGGGTGGTGGAGGTATCCCTTCGCAGTCCTGTGAGTGTCTGTAGTTTTCATGTTCATTTCTCTCCTCAGGGGCGGTGGAGGTATCCCTTCTCAGTCCTGTGAGTGTCTGTAGTTTTCATGTTCATTTCTCTCCTCAGGGGCGGTGGAGGTATCCCTTCGCAGTCCTGTTAGTGTCTGTAGTTTTCATGTTCATTTCTCTCCCCAGGGGCGGTGGAGGTATCCCTTCGCAGTCCTGTGAGTGTCTGTAGTTTTCATGTTCATTTCTCTCCCCAGGGGCGGTGGAGGTATCCCGTCGCAGCCCCGTCGCCTCCTGGTTCTGTGCCATGCTTTACTGCTTTGCAAGTTACGTTCTTGCTGATGTTCTGCTGGGAAATTCTCCCATCGACTACTTCAACAACAACTCCCATGTGCTGCTGGCCTCTGCTGTGTGGTGAGTACAGGCAGCCTTCCACAGTAATGTATGAGAGGTGAGTACAGGCAGTCTTCCACAGTAATGTATGAGAGGTGAGTACAGGCAGTCTTCCACAGTAATGTATGAGAGGTGAGTACAGGCAGTCTTCCACAGTAATGTATGAGAGGTGAGTACAGGCAGTCTTCCACAGTAATGTATGAGAGGTGAGTACAGGCAGTCTTCCACAGTAATGTATGAGAGGTGAGTACAGGCAGTCTTCCACAGTAATGTATGAGAGGTTCTCCTTGCTGTTGAAACAGCCCCGGAGTTGAGCCCGGCTGGTTTAGGCTGATCAATGAAGCCCTTGTCTAGCCGGCTGAAGTTCAGTAATGGCACTGAACAAGTCCAGGGAACACATAGCTACCTATTGTTGCTTTTCTTAGCATTAGCACTGGCAGTTGTGGTAGAGTAGGGGGAGGAGAGAGGAAGATGTAGTCCTTGGAGGTTTGGTGCAAGACTACATCCCCCAGAATGCCACGGGAGTGAGCCAGAATGAGTTTCACCTGGCTCTAATGAAATGAGGGACACCTGCCTGTGATTAAACAGACAGGTATAAAAGAAAGGTTACAAATGTTTGTTGAAGGCTGAGACCAATGTTGAGACCTGTGTGGTCGGAAAAGGTACTGTTTTGTATTGTATTGTATTGTATTGTATTGTATTGTATTGTATTGTATTGTTTTGTGTGTGTATTGTATTGTTTTGTATTGCATTGCATTGCATTGTATTGTTTTGTATTGTATTGTATTGTATTGTATTGTTTTGTGTGTGTATTGTTGAACCGGTCAATGGCTTAGCTGTCCGGTATAGTTAGAAATGAAGAGACGTTTATTTTCACACTCCTGGAAGTTTAAACTGCAAGTTCTTGTGTCTGGGTCTGCTGATCAGGGGTACAAAACAGCCGAAGCAGAGAGGGACACAAGGACTTCATCTTCCTCTCTCCTCCCCCTACTCTGCCACACAGTGTCTTAAAGTATATCTAGATAACAAAATAATTATAGTAAATCGTATCTATGTACTACCATACAGCTCACATTTTCCTATATGAAAGAACTGTGTTGAACATGTTTGATTTTTAAGGGTATTTTGTATAGCACTTTTAAACAATAAGCTGCTGAACAGATCCTCGACTCTTCCATGCTGCACGTCCCGTTGAAGGAACGCGAGATCTACACAGAGTCCTTGTAGAACATAAGAAGAACATAAGACAGTTTACAAACGAGAGGAGGCCATTCGGCCCATCTTGCTCGTTTGATTGTTACTAGCTTATTGATCCCAGAATCTCATCAAGCAGCTTCTTGAAGGATCCCAGGGTGTCAGCTTGTGACAGTCTGGCTCGCAGTGGTGATGTGGATGACGTCACGGACCAGGAAGTAACTCAAACCAAACAGTGGATGGGCGGTTGAAGCTGAGTGTTAGTGCACTCAGCGTATTTAATAAACAAAATATTAAACAAATTAACACAACACAAAACAAAAGGGCACAAGGGCCAAACGAATGAACAAACAAACAAGTAAGTGATGTGCTGGGAAATCCAGCACGTCTTAGCAATTGTTTTGTTAATGTTGCTTTTTCTCTCTCCGCTCTCCCGTACTCTCCTCTACACTCTCAACCCCGAGTGCAGAGTGCTGCTGGTTTATATACTCTGGCCGAGGGATTAACTAGTTGGTAATTATCTTATTATCCCTCGGCCAGAGTCTGCACGCGTTTGGTAAGGATGCATGACTGTCAGCTAGTTAAATAATCAGTAGCTGATCAGCCATGCATCCTCACGGGGTTTTTAAATATAATAACAAAAGACGCGGCGCTTTTACCCGCGCCGCAAACAAAAATACAAATAATAATAAATAGGGGCGGGACACTCCGCCACACATGCCCCCCCTTGTGCGCAGCACACATGGCCTTTTCGGCCACCTCCCCCCTTAGTCCCCAAAGTCCCGGTCAGCAGTCCCGGCGCAGGAACAGGGGCAGCAACGGGCCAAAGGTGGCGGCCACGGTGGGATGTCCTCCTCCCACCCAAACAGCCGTAGTGTTCCAATGGCCCGCGCACCGGCCAGCTCCTCTGGCCAAAAAATTTTTGGGGGTGGTCTCCAGACCTGCCCCCCCTTCTTCATGGCCGACAGCTCCCCTCCGTGGGGCTCTGGCCACCCTTTCTCCTGCAGCGAAATTGCTGCGGGGGAAGCTGGTCTCCTGACCTCCCCCCCCTTCTTCATGGCTGACAGCTGCCCTTCACGGGGCTCCAGCCACAGTATTTCCTGCCGCGAAAGTGCGGCTGGGGAAGCTGGTCTCCTGACCTCCCCCCCCTTTTCCATGGCTGGCAGCTCCCCTTCGTGGGGCTCTGACCACATGATCTCCGGCCGCGAAAGTGCGGCTGGGGAAGCTGGTCTCCTGACCTCCCCCCCTTTCTTCATGGCCGGCAGCTCCCCTCCGTGGGGCTCCGACCACAGTGTAGTGACCCCAGGCGAAGCAGGATCCCTGGCGACCCCAGGCAAAGCAGGATCCCTGGCGACCCCAGGCGAAGCAGGATCCCTGGCGACCCCAGGCGAAGCAGGATCCCTGGCGACCCCAGGCGATGTGGAACAGGCAGCCCCAGGCGATGCGAGGCAGGCATCCCTGGGTGGTGCGAGGCAGGGCAGGAGCAGTCCTTCCCATGACGGTGGATGTGGAACCAGCAGGTATTCACCCTCTGCTGGTGGAGGTGGGAGGGGAAAGCAGTCCTCCCACAGCGGCTGAGACGGAACCAGCAGGTATTCACCCTCTGCTGGTGGAGCTGGGAGTGGCAAGCAGTCCTCCCACGGCGGCTGAGGCGGAACCAGCAGGTATTCATCCTCTGCTGGTGGAGGTGGGAGGGGCAAGCAGTCCTCCCACGACGGTTGAGGCAGAACCAGCAGGCATTCATCCTCTGCTGGTGGAGGTGGGAGGGGCAAGCAGTCCTCCCACGACGGTGGAGGCGGAACCAGCAGGCATTCACCCTCTGCTGGTGGAGGTGGGAGGGGCAAGCAGTCCTCCCACGACGGTGGATGTGGAACCAGCAGGCATTCACCCTCTGCTGGTGGAGGTGGCGGAGGCAGAGGCAGCTCTTGCTGCTCTGCTCCTGGTGATGGTGGAGACAGAAGCAGCTCCTGCTGCCCTGCTCCTGGTGGTGGTGGAGGCAGAGGCGATGGGGCGGATGCTGGCCACTCAGAGGGAGGCTGTGGCGGTTCTGGCTCCCTCTGCTGTGGCGGCTGGGCTGGTGTGTGCCGTGCTCCCTTCAGCAGCATAAATAGAGGCTGCTGGGGAACATCAGCATCCTGCCCTTCTCCCCCCCAGAAAAATTCAGGGGGTTGAGCCTGTAACTCCTCCCCTTCTGGCTCTTGGGACTGCAGCTTGGGTCCTAAGGCTGTGGAAGCGCAGACTTCCACCTCTTGGGCTATGGACGCACCGACTCCCCCCTCTTTGGGCTGTGGACGCACCGACTCCTCCCTCTTGGGCTGTGGACGCACCGACTCCTCCCTCTTGGGCTGTGGACGCACCGACTCCTCCCTCTTGGGCTGTGGACGCACCGACTCCCCCCTCTTGGGCGTAGGACGTTCGGGCTCCTCCCACTCGGCCGTAGGACGTTCGGGCTCCTCCCACTCGGGCGTAGGACGTTCGGGCTCCTCCCACTCGGGCGTAGGACGTTCGGGCTCCTCCCACTCGGGCGTAGGACGTTCGGGCTCCTCCCACTCGGGCGTAGGACGTTCGGGCTCCTCCCACTCGGGCGTAGGACGTTCGGGCTCCTCCCCAGGCTGTGGAGGCGAAACCAGCAGGCATTCTCCCTCTGATGCTGGAGACGGTAGCGATGGCTCCTCTCCCTCTGATGCTGGAGATGGCAGCGATGGCTCCTCTCCCTCTGATGCTGGAGACGGTAGCGATGGCTCCTCTCCCTCTGATGCTGGAGACGGTAGCGATGGCTCCTCTCCCTCTGATGCTGGAGACGGCAGCGATGGCTCCTCTCCCTCTGGCGCTGGAGACGGCAGCGATGGCTCCTCTCCCTCTGGCGCTGGAGACGGCAGCGATGGCTCCTCTCCCTCTGGCGCTGGAGACGGCAGCGATGGCTCCTCTCCCTCTGGCGCTGGAGACGGCAGCGATGGCTCCTCTCCCTCTGGCGCTGGAGACGGCAGCGATGGCTCCTCTCCCTCTGGCGCTGGAGACGGCAGCGATGGCTCCTCTCCCTCTGGCGCTGGAGATGGCAGCGATGGCTCCTCTCCCTTTTGTGCTGGAGATGGCAGCAGCAGGGTCTCTCCCATATCCGCAGCCAGGTAGTTGAACACCATGGCTGCGATGTCTGGGAGGGAAGCTGGGTGGTGTTGCTGTTCCCAGGCCTCCCAGCGCTCCCCATCTCTTGCCCACAGGAGGTTGATCACTGCAGGGAGGGCTTCCTCATAATCCCTCCCCGGCTCCACCAGCCAGTCCCAGACTCCCTCAGAGGAGAGTGCATTCGTCCTCTTTGGAGGATGCAGGTCCTCCCTCACTGGACGCTCTGGCTCCTCTTTCTCCTGCCATGGAGGGGGTTGGTCTGGTGCCACGTGCCCAACCTCACCAACCGCGAAGCACCACTCCTCACCCTTCAGGCAGGTGAGGCAGATATCCAGTGTGGCAAGGTAAGGCTGATGTTGCTGCGCCTCCTGCTGCTGTTGTTGCTGCTGCTGCTGCTTTCTCCTCCGGCTACTTTTCCCCATTTTTAATTTGAAAAAAAAAAACGAACAAACAAAAAAAAACGCACTTTTCAATCCTGGTCCGGCTGTTGGAGGCGTTGTTTGTCCCACGCAGGACACCATATGTGACAGTCTGGCTCGCAGTGGTGATGTGGATGACGTCGCGGACCAGGAAGTAACTCAAACCAAACAGTGGATGGGCGGTTGAAGCTGAGTGTTAGTGCACTCAGCGTATTTAATAAACAAAATATTAAACAAATTAACACAACACAAAACAAAAGGGCACAAGGGCCAAACGAATGAACAAACAAACAAGTAAGTGATGTGCTGGGAAATCCAGCACGTCTTAGCAATTGTTTTGTTAATGTTGCTTTTTCTCTCTCCGCTCTCCCGTACTCTCCTCTACACTCTCAACCCCGAGTGCAGAGTGCTGCTGGTTTATATACTCTGGCCGAGGGATTAACTAGTTGGTAATTATCTTATTATCCCTCGGCCAGAGTCTGCACGCGTTTGGTAAGGATGCATGACTGTCAGCTAGTTAAATAATCAGTAGCTGATCAGCCATGCATCCTCACGGGGTTTTTAAATATAATAACAAAAGACGCGGCGCTTTTACCCGCGCCGCAAACAAAAATACAAATAATAATAAATAGGGGCGGGACACTCCGCCACACAGCTGTAGGAAAATTATTTTGAACTTCTCATTTTTTGAGACAGTGGCTAGTCCTGAGTGCATTTTCTTTAAATCTATATTTCTCTGGAAAAAAAAAATCCAAAACATTTTAAATGCTATTTTTTTTTCATTAAAAGAAAACCTGGCAGCTTTATGCATTGGCTCGCATGTGAGTACCAATCACTGCTCTTCCTGTGACTGAAGTGTTTTCAGTGTTGATCTGATTCCTTCATGTGACTTTATGAAGCGTAGCATTGACGTATCTGCAAGGAGCATTTGGTAAATATTCTTCACTAACAGCTTCAAATAATGAAGTTAAAATAATGTGTGTGGGGCTCCCGAGTGGCGCATCCAGTAAAGGCGCTCCGCGTGGAGTGCAGGATGCTCCCTATAGCCTGGTGGTCGCCGGTTCAAGTCCAGGCTTTTCCACTGCCGACTGTAGACGGGAGTTCCCAGGGGACGGCACACAATTGGCCAAGCGCTGCCCGGGGGGGGCTTAGGTCGGCCAGGGTGTCCTCGGCTCCCTGCACACCAGCAACCTCTGTAGACTGGCCGGTCGCCTGCGGGCTTTCCTGTAAGCTGCCCAGAGGGTTGGCTGCATGGCGGGCCTGCAGAGTGAAAAGAAATGGTCGGCTGACTGCACACGCTTCGGAGGACCGCGTATGTTCGTCTTCGCCGCTCCCGAGTCAGTGCAGGGGTGGTAGCGGTGAGCTGAGCCTAAAATACATTTGGATATTTCAAATTGGGAGAAAAACAGGGTAAAATCAATTGGTGACTGCTAAATTATTTTAAATCAATCAATAAATAAAATAATGTGTATATTTTTCATATTCAAAAATCTGGTACCTAAGAATTGATGGAAATTGATGGAAATTTTTCTGAGTCGAGGGTTTTTCTTCTTCGAAAGGTACCTCATCTTCTTCTGCCCTCTGAACCTGTTCTACAAGTGCGTGGCCTTCCTGCCCGTCAAGCTGATCCTGGTGGCCATGAAGGAAGTGGTGCGCGTGCGCAAGATAGCAGCCGGAATCCACCACGCCCACCATGCCTACCACAACGGCTGGGTCATCATGGTACTCACAGGATGGGTCAAAGGTGAGGTACTGGCTCTCTGGGTACATCCAGCCAGGGGTCAGTGTTGGGAGTAACACATTATGGAAGAAGTTACTGTACTGTGATTACATTTTTCAGTAACTTGTAACTGTAATGGTTCCTTTTTCAGACAGGTAATGAAATGCAATAACAGATTACATTTTATGAGAAAAAATAACATTGTTACTTTAGTTACAAAAATAATGTGGCTAATGCATAACATGTAAATCAGAAACACATCAGCAGTGCAAGTCAACCCTTACATGTCACATGAGCGCACTTTTCATATCATCTTGCTAGAAAATAGTGCCTGTGTAGAAGATATGTATGCAGAAATACATATCACTAAATAGACAAAATGGTTATCTAGTCTTTGGAAAAGAAGGTACAATTAAATTAATTAATTACATCCAGTTCATTGTTTACTTATCATGCATCCTATCTGGCCACATCAGATTTTTAGTTCCATGTGAATCATGCTTAAGTTACTGTAACTAGTTACAAAGCTATCAAGGGCATTCAGTTTTGCATCACTAGAATTTAGGATTGAGATATTTTATTTAACATCATGTAATCATGGTATGGGATGATAAGTATTCATGAAGGATGCTGGTATGGGATGATAAGTATTCATGAAGGAGGCTGGTATGGGATGATAAGTATTCATGAAAGAGGCTGGTATGGGATGATGATAAGTATTCATGAAGGAGGCTGGTATGGGATGATGATAAGTATTCATGAAGGAGGCTGGTATGGGATGATGATAAGTATTCATGAAGGAGGCTGGTATGGGATGATGATAAGTATTCATGAAGGAGGCTGGTATGGGATGATAAGTATTCATGAAGGAGGCTGGTATGGGATGATGATAAGTATTCATGAAGGAGGCTGGTATGGGATGATGATAAGTATTCATGAAGGAGGCTGGTATGGGATGATGATAAGTATTCATGAAGGAGGCTGGTATGGGATGATAAGTATTCATGAAGGAGGCTGGTATGGAATGATAAGTATTCCCCTATACCCTTTCTTTTATCCTGACAGGTTCTGGGGTGGCTCTGATGGCTAACTTTGAGCAGCTCTTACGAGGGGTCTGGAAACCAGAGACCAATGAGATTATGAACATGTCATTGTGAGTATGGCTTCCCTGTCTTTGTAATAAACAGCTTTCCATGTACAGTACTTCAGATGGTAGTCCCTGAGGAGCCATGTTAGTATTGATAGGTTTGAGGCATGGAGACTGAACTGCTCCCTCTCCCCCTAAGAGAAAGGGTGCTCCCTCCAGTCCAGGGCAGGCTTGAGGCATGGAGACAGAAATGCTCCATCCCTCGCCCCCTAAGAGAAAGGGTGCTCCCTCCAGTCCAGGGCAGGCTTGAGGCATGGAGACAGAAATTATCCATCCCTCGCCCCCTAAGAGAAAGGGTGCTCCCTCCAGTCCAGGGCAGGCTTGAGGCATGGAGACTGAAATGCTCCATCCCTCGCCCGCTAAGAGAAAGGGTGCTCCATCCAGTCCAGTAATTTGTGTAATGTCTTCTGTTCTTGTCTCTCTTCTTCCCTCCAGCCCCACTAAGGCCAGCCTGTACGGTGCCATTGTGTTCACTCTGCAGCAGACACACTGGCTGCCTGTCTCCAAGAACACCCTCATCCTCCTCTTCACTCTCTTCATGGCAGCTTCAAAGGTACCGGCTTTTCTGTTCTTTCTGTTCCCCTCCATGCATTTGGGTATAATCCGATACCAAAATGTTGTATGAAATTGATGTGCATCTGTGGTGGTTTAGCATTGCCTCCTCATGAGGATGTACTCAGTGGAGGGCTGCAGGAATCTGTGATAATTTAGCATTGCCTCCTCGTGGGGATGTACTCAGTGGAGGGCTGCAGGGATCTGTGCTGGTTTAGCATTGCCTCCTCATGAGGATGTACTCAGTGGAGGGCTGCAGGGATCTGTGCTGGTTTAGCATTGCCTCCTCGTGGGGATGTACTCAGTGGAGGGCTGCAGGGATCTGTGGTGGTTTAGCATTGCCTCCTCATGAGGATGTACTCAGTGGAGGGCTGCAGGGATCTGTGGTGGTTTAGCATTGCCTCCTCATGAGGATGTACTCAGTGGAGGGCTGCAGGGATCTGTGCTGGTTTAGCATTGCCTCCTCATGAGGATGTACTCAGTGGAGGGCTGCAGGGATCTGTGCTGGTTTAGCATTGCCTCCTCATGGGGATGTACTCAGTGGAGGGCTGCAGGAATCTGTGCTGGTTTAGCATTGCCTCCTCGTGGGGATGTACTCAGTGGAGGGCTGCAGGGATCTGTGCTGGTTTAGCATTGCCTCCTCATGAGGATGTACTCAGTGGAGGGCTGCAGGGATCTGTGCTGGTTTAGCATTGCCTCCTCGTGGGGATGTACTCAGTGGAGGGCTGCAGGGATCTGTGCTGGTTTAGCATTGCCTCCTCATGGGGATGTACTCAGTGGAGGGCTGCAGGGATCTGTGCTGGTTTAGCATTGCCTCCTCATGAGGATGTACTCAGTGGAGGGCTGCAGGGATCTGTGCTGGTTTAGCATTGCCTCCTCATGAGGATGTACTCAGTGGAGGGCTGCAGGGATCTGTGCTGGTTTAGCATTGCCTCCTCATGAGGATGTACTCAGTGGAGGGTTGCAGGGATCTGTGGTGGTTTAGCATTGCCTCCTCATGAGGATGTACTCAGTGGAGGGCTGCAGGGATCTGTGGTGGTTTAGCATTGCCTCCTCATGAGGATGTACTCAGTGGAGGGTTGCAGGGATCTGTGGTGGTTTAGCATTGCCTCCTCATGAGGATGTACTCAGTGGAGGGCTGCAGGGATCTGTGCTGGTTTAGCATTGCCTCCTCGTGGGGATGTACTCAGTGGAGGGCTGCAGGGATCTGTGGTGGTTTAGCATTGCCTCCTCATGAGGATGTACTCAGTGGAGGGCTGCAGGGATCTGTGCTGGTTTAGCATTGCCTCCTCGTGGGGATGTACTCAGTGGAGGGCTGCAGGGATCTGTGCTGGTTTAGCATTGCCTCCTCATGGGGATGTACTCAGTGGAGGGCTGCAGGGATCTGTGCTGGTTTAGCATTGCCTCCTCGTGGGGATGTACTCAGTGGAGGGCTGCAGGGATCTGTGCTGGTTTAGCATTGCCTCCTCGTGGGGATGTACTCAGTGGAGGGCTGCAGGGATCTGTGCTGGTTTAGCATTGCCTCCTCGTGGGGATGTACTCAGTGGAGGGCTGCAGGAATCTGTGCTGGTTTAGCATTGCCTCCTCGTGGGGATGTACTCAGTGGAGGGCTGCAGGGATCTGTGCTGGTTTAGCATTGCCTCCTCGTGGGGATGTACTCAGTGGAGGGCTGCAGGAATCTGTGCTGGTTTAGCATTGCCTCCTCGTGGGGATGTACTCAGTGGAGGGCTGCAGGGATTGTTGTAGGACCCTGAGTGTTCCTGATCTACATTAATGACCTAGATCGGGGGATAATTAGCAAGCTTATAAAATGTGCAGACAACACAATGCTTGATACTTATTGGATCATGACATCCAAAGGGATTTAGCCCATAGATTCTGTAAATATTGAACAAAAATCTAAAATAAAGAGAAAACATACCGTAATAGTAATACTAAAACATCTGTTTTAAAACACGTCCAATCAGTTACAAACAACAAATTGAAACAAGGCAAAAAGAAAAAACTACTAAACTAATACTGTTAAAAAATATATTGACCTAACTCTGAGTGTCTCCCCTGGTAAATGACTGCGTGGTGTGCAGGGGGAGTCGTACAGTCAGGAGAATGCAGGGGTCCCCGAGTGTCTCCCTTGGTAAATGACTGCGTGGTGTGCAGGGGGAGTCGTACAGTCAGGAGAATGCAGGGGTCCCCGAGTGTCTCCCCTGGTAAATGACTGCGTGGTGTGCAGTGGGAGTGATAGTCAGGGGAACGCAGTTTCCTGGATGTGCCAAGTTGGCAGTCTGGGTATTCCACAGAGAGCATTGGCTCTAGGCTAGGATGGGGAGGCAAAACCATCAGGGACTGTTTCTCCTCACTGTATTACAGCGGCCCAACTGGCCAGGCACCTGGTGAGCTCAAGCAGACACCCACTCCATAAATAGTAAGTTCTTAAATAGAGAACCAGATCTGATCAAATGCATGATTTTATTAATAAAGAAAATGTAAGTGGCGACCACTAGTGTAGTGGAGCCAGAACTTTTTCTATAGGCAGAACCTTGACTTAAGAATTAACTTAAGAATCTTTACCGATTTTGTTATGAAAATGCTTATATGGTGCCCGACCGCTTCCGTGAGGAAATCAAATTCATCTTTTTGCGCCTTGCCATTGAATAGGCACTAGGAACAGAAAATCAGTGTCCGATTCCCTACATGCCACTTGCTGGTGCACTCCGAATCAGAGTCTCTGCTAACCGTATTTTCAATGTTTGCAGACTCAAGAGTCACACATCTCCCTCACAACTGTCTGATTCAGTCAGTCGTCCTTGTGACGCAATCAAGAGAACGTGAGGACCTTCTTCTATTACAAACTAATACTTTAAGAAGGCTAAAAAATGTTAAGTAAAATGCTGACGAAGAAGCAGCAAAAGTGCATCGACTACGACTGTGAACACAAACACAGCTTTGTTTTGTTTGTTGATTAGCTGTTACTATTCAAAGCTGCTTGTACAAACAAAACACGAGTTCGTAGAATAATTTTTGTTTTAAGAAAATCTATATTTTATTGGCATTCCTGTACTTTCAGATTTAGGACTACACCACTGGTGGCGACTAGTCGACCTATTCAGCTATTTTTTTTTTATCTCAACTAGTAGTCGTTCTCCCCTTTGAGCAATCTGAGTCAGACTAAATAAACTGCTATGGGGCAGACCCTGAGTGTCTCCTCTGGACAGCCTTGGATATGTGTGCACTGATGAAATGTTTTCCCCTGGATAGCCCTGGATGTGTGCGCGCTAATTAAATGCTTCCCTCTGGATGGCCCTGGATGTGTGTGCACTGATAAAATGCTTCCCTCTCCACAGGTTTTCATGACAGCCACACACTCCCACAGCTCCCCCTTCACGCTGGTGGAGTCCATGCTCTGCAAGGTCCTCTTCAGCTCCACAGCTGGTTCCGCTCCCCATGACAGCCATGCAGTCTCCCACGATGCCCCTCCCTCTCCCGCCAAGAGCAAAGAGGAGCTGAACGAGGGAGCGCGCAAGAGGAAGGCAAAGAAAGCAGAATAAACAAGCCCTGGAATATCACACAGAAACCTCTGTAGGCACAGGGTGAATCGGAATTCAACATTGTTGTTTTGGGTTGTTTCTACTTAAATGCTGACATTATTGAACACCCCCCTGGTGGCCAAACAGTGCATCACAGCGCCTGTCTCCTTTGCATACATCCTCCACGGGCCCTGCAGTTTCTGCAATGCTCTGACAATGTTGTGTAAATTAGGAATCACCCTGTATATATCTTATCATAAAAAAAAATAATAATAAGACACTGTAATGGCTAATTCAAATTGGTATGGTTAGATTTAAACACAATCCCTACAAAATTGTAAACTTTTGATATAAATCAGTCATTTAGAGTTACCTTACTGAGTTGTTTGGTTCTAGTGCCGTTAAATATATAAGTGGTGGTCTTGTCAATAAAATTCTGGAGAAATGTTTTTTAAAAAAATACCTCACTCTTCTGTAATGCTTGAATTTCCCCTGCTGTGCTGTGCCACATCTGCTGCTACCCTGAGTGGGGGAAATCAGTCTGTATCCTACAGCACCATATATGTTTCTAATATACAGTTAAATAAGAATTCTCCCAACAAGTAAAATGCAATAAACCCTTATTTTTCAATGAGCTCCAGTATATGGCGGCTGTGAAACATTTACTAGCAAACCTTTGAATGTGTCCTTATTTAATTATATAATATGCAACATACTTTTTATGTTTAATAAGCACTTCACAGAACAAATTAACCAGCTATGGTACAGTACAGTGCA
Source organism: Acipenser ruthenus (assembly GCF_902713425.1). Classification (NCBI taxonomy): domain Eukaryota; kingdom Metazoa; phylum Chordata; class Actinopteri; order Acipenseriformes; family Acipenseridae; genus Acipenser; species Acipenser ruthenus. The sequence goes on from NC_081235.1 coordinate 2,124,876, forward strand.
TACATTAACCAGCTATGGTACATACACATTAACCAGCTATGGTACATACACATTAGGCAGCTATTATACATACACATTAAGCAGCTATGGTACATACACATTGACCAGCTATTATACATACACATTAAGCAGCTATTATACATACACATTAGGCAGCTATTATACATACACATTAGGCAGCTATTATACATACACATTAACCAGCTATTATACATACACATTGACCAGCTATTATACATACACATTAACCAGCTATTATACATACACATTAACCAGCTATTATACATACACATTAGGCAGCTATTATACATACACATTGACCAGCTATTATACATACACATTAACCAGCTATTATACATACACATTAACCAGCTATTATACATACACATTAACCAACTATTATACATACACATTGACCAGCTATTATACATACACATTGACCAGCTATTATACATACACATTAAGCAGCTATGGTACAGTACATACACATTTTGTTTTGAATGCATGATCATTCTCTGAGTGGTCCAGTTGCTTTAATATGGAGATTCATTTATTTTTCTCATTAGCTGTACAATTAAGCCCTTTTATATCCATTGGAAGTGCATTCATGGTCACAATTAGCTGACTTTATCAGCAGTAACCAGGAAAAATAAGCTTTAAACACAAGTGTGGATACAACAGAGAGGCACGTTTGCTGTGAAACTCAAAGTACTGCAGGTATCATATACTGAGTCATATCTCAGGTAGGACCATCTGCTACAAACACACTTTTGATGAGCTATTTTAATGGACCAAGCAATAGAGAGTACACCAGAATGATAATACAAATAAATACATATTATCGAGAATCGTATTATTAGCAATAATCATGTTTCTGACAGTCATCTAACAGTGAAAGGATCAGCGCTGCTGCTACCGAGATGTTCTTCTCTCTTCCACAAAGAGATTGTGGAGCGCTGGTGAGTGCCACACAACATTGAAATGAATTAGAATTCATTCAGGGGAGGTAAAGGTGTTTGGAGTCACACTAGTTACTCCAGCCAAGCCAGAGTAAAGAAAAACAGAAAAACTACCATGACTGTGAATACAAAATATCAAGACTATCAGGAGTATGTTGAAGACAGTTGCTGTGACGGGCAGCACGGGATACAGCGAAGGTGAAGTCATGTGGTTCCTGTGCGCACTGCAGGGGTTCTGAACACTTAAGTTAATCAAGCAGGCCGGCACTATAATCAAGGCACAATTATATAACTGGGCCGCTGTCACAAAGACGGCCGGAGTGGGTGGCGTCAGACCAGAGCCAGGAAGTAACACACAGAGACTTGGGGTTTGGTGAAGCTGAGCGAATGCTTTCGCTCAGCATTTACTAAACAGAACAGAAAATAAAAGGTTTGAACACAAAACACGGGACACGGCACTATACGCCAAAATAAAGAATAAAGGACAAACAAAAACGGACTATACAGTAAACAGACAGTGCACGGACAGACACACAAACACACACGGTGAGTTTTAAATAAACAAGTATCGTGCTGGTCCTACCAGCACGTAATAGCAATTGATATTTAAACTTTTATTTCTCCTTCTCTTTCACCCGTTCTCCACTCTCGAACACCCAACCCTGAGTGAAAGAAACGTGCATCTATATATACTGTTGTGCTGGGATTCAATTACTAATTAATTATTCACTTGAATCCCAGCACGTGAATTAATTCTGTGCAACCCCGTGCTCACATATTACATTTAACCAGCACGTGAAGTGATTTGTGCTCTCCTCGTGCCTAAATACAAATCTACACTTTTTAAATACACGTGAAACACAGACCCGTTTAATATATCCCGTGTACCAATCTATACACCAACATTAACACACGCACCATCATACAACACATAACACACAAATGCACACAGGGACGGGGCGCATTGCCACAGCCGCTTTTGTAGAAAATGGTATTTGTATGCCCAGTCCCTTTATCCTAACTTGATTTGTATCAGATGTTGTGGACACATTGGAATAGGAGTCACTACTCTTTATACTGTGCTGCAGCAGTAGGTGTCGGAGGAACTTTCTGGCTGAGAGGGATGTTAAGACAAGCCTGGAATTTTGCCTCAAGCCCCGAAACAAGCACATTGTTTTTATTGTGAAATTGCACAAGATTTCTTCGAGCAGACATTGATTCATTGCATATTTTACCATGTAAACATGTTGGATATTTTATTATATGGAATTATATTTTTAATTCTACCTTCAAAAGGCACATAGAAAACGAAGACAGATACTTTATTTATAACTACATTGTGTAAATACAGGTACATTCAACATGGTGTTTCCTGTAACATAAAAAATAAAGATCAAATATACATTTACAGGACAAAACAACAATCTCCCATCCCCCTGACTGCTCAGTGTTTGCAATCTCCCATCCCCTCACTGCTCAGTGTTTGCAATCTCCAATTCCCCTGACTGTTCAGTGTTTGCAATCTCCCATTCCCCTGACTGTTCAGTGTTTGCAATCTCCCATCCCCCTCACTGCTCAGTGTTTGCAATCTCCCATTCCCCTGACTGTTCAGTGTTTGCAATCTCCCATTCCCCTGACTGTTCAGTGTTTGCAATCTCCCATCCCCCTCACTGCTCAGTGTTTGCAATCTCCCATTCCCCTGACTGCTCAGTGTTTGCAATCTCCCATCCTCCTGACTGTTCAGTGTTTGCAATCTCCCATTCCCTGACTGTTCAGTGTTTGCAATCTCCCATTCCTCTGACTGTTCAGTGTTTGCAATCTCCCATTCCCCTGACTGTTCAGTGTTTGCAATCTCCCATCCCCCTCACTGCTCAGTGTTTGCAATCTCCAATTCCCCTGACTGTTCAGTGTTTGCAATCTCCCATTCCCCTGACTGTTCAGTGTTTGCAATCTCCCATCCCCCTCACTGCTCAGTGTTTGCAATCTCCCATTCCCCTGACTGTTCAGTGTTTGCAATCTCCCATTCCCCTGACTGTTCAGTGTTTGCAATCTCCCATCCCCCTCACTGCTCAGTGTTTGCAATCTCCCATTCCCCTGACTGTTCAGTGTTTGCAATCTCCCATTCCCCTGACTGCTCAGTGTTTGCAATCTCCGATCCCCCTGACTGCTCAGTTTGCAATCTCCCATCCCCCTGACTGTTCAGTGTTTGCAATCTCCCATCCCCCTGACTGCTCAGTGTTTGAAATCTCCCATTCCCCTGACTGCTCAGTTTGCAATCTCCAATCCCCCTGACTGCTCAGTGTTTGCAATCTCCCATTCCCCTGACTGCTCAGTGTTTGCAATCTCCCATTCCCCTGACTGCTCAGTGTTTGCAATCTCCCATCCCCTGACTGCTCAGTTTGCAATCTCCCATCCGCCTGACTGCTCAGTGTTTGCAATCTCCCATTCCCCTGACTGCTCAGTGTTTGCAATCTTCCATCCCCCTGACTGCTCAGTTTGCAATCTCCCATCCGCCTGACTGCTCAGTGTTTGCAATCTCCCATTCCCCTGACTGCTCAGTGTTTGCAATCTTCCATCCCCCTGACTGCTCAGTTTGCAATCTCCCATCCCCCTGACTGCTCAGTGTTTGCAATCTCCCATTCCCCTGACTGCTCAGTGTTTGCAATCTCCCATTCCCCTGACTGTTCAGTGTTTGCAATCACCCATTCCCCTGACTGCTCAGTGTTTGCAATCTCCCATCCCCCTCACTGCTCAGTGTTTGCAATCTCCCATTCCCGACTGTTCAGTGTTTGCAATCTCCCATTCCCCTGACTGTTCAGTGTTTGCAATCACCCATTCCCCTGACTGCTCAGTGTTTGCAATCTCCCATTCCCGACTGCTCAGTGTTTGCAATCTCCCATTCCCCTGACTGTTCAGTGTTTGCAATCTCCCATCCCCCTGACTGCTCAGTGTTTGCAATCTCCCATTCCCCTGACTGCTCAGTTTGCAATCTCCCATTCCCCTGACTGCTCAGTTTGCAATCTCCCATCCCCCTGACTGCTCAGTGTTTGCAATCTCCCATCCCCCTGACTGCTCAGTGTTTGCAATCTCCCATTCCCCTGACTGCTCAGTGTTTGCAATCTCCCATTCCCCTGACTGCTCAGTTTGCAATCTCCCATCCCCCTGACTGTTCAGTGTTTGCAATCTCCCATTCCCCTGACTGTTCAGTGTTTGCAATCTCCCATCCCCCTGACTGCTCAGTGTTTGCAATCTCCCATTCCCCTGACTGCTCAGTTTGCAATCTCCCATCCCCCTGACTGCTCAGTGTTTGCAATCTCCCATTCCCCTGACTGTTCAGTGTTTGCAATCTCCCATTCCCCTGACTGCTCAGTGTTTGCAATCTCCCATCCCCCTGACTGCTCAGTGTTTGCAATCTCCCATTCCCCTGACTGCTCAGTGTTTGCAATCTCCCATCCCCCTGACTGCTCAGTGTTTGCAATCTCCCATTCCCCTGACTGCTCAGTGTTTGCAATCTCCAATTCCCCTGACTGCTCAGTGTTTGCAATCTCCCATTCCCCTGACTGTTCAGTGTTTGCAATCTCCCATTCCCCTGACTGCTCAGTTTGGAATCTCCCATCCCCCTGACTGCTCAGTGTTTGCAATCTCCCATTCACCTGACTGTTCAGTGTTTGCAATCTCCCATCCCCCTGACTGCTCAGTGTTTGCAATCTCCCATTCCCCTGACTGTTCAGTGTTTGCAATCTCCCATCCCCCTGACTGCTCAGTGTTTGAAATCTCCCATTCCCCTGACTGCTCAGTTTGCAATCTCCCATCCCCCTGACTGCTCAGTTTGCAATCTCCCATCCCCCTGACTGCTCAGTGTTTGCAATCTCCCATTCCCCTGACTGCTCAGTGTTTGCAATCTCCCATTCCCCTGACTGCACAGTGTTTGCAATCTCCCATCCCCCTGACTGCTCAGTTTGAAATCTCCCATCCCCCTGATTGCTCAGTGTTTGCAATCTCCCATTCCCCTGACTGTTCAGTGTTTGCAATCTCCCATCCCCCTGACTGCTCAGTGTTTGCAATCTCCCATTCCCCTCACTGCTCAGTGTTTGCAATCTCCCATTCCCCTGACTGTTCAGTGTTTGCAATCTCCCATTCCCCTGACTGTTCAGTGTTTGCAATCTCCCATCCCCCTCACTGCTCAGTGTTTGCAATCTCCCATTCCCCTGACTGCTCAGTGTTTGCAATCTCCGATCCCCCTGACTGCTCAGTTTGCAATCTCCCATCCCCCTGACTGCTCAGTGTTTGAAATCTCCCATTCCCCTGACTGCTCAGTTTGCAATCTCCAATCCCCCTGACTGCTCAGTGTTTGCAATCTCCCATTCCCCTGACTGCTCAGTGTTTGCAATCTCCCATCCCCTGACTGCTCAGTTTGCAATCTCCCATCCGCCTGACTGCTCAGTGTTTGCAATCTCCCATTCCCCTGACTGCTCAGTGTTTGCAATCTTCCATCCCCCTGACTGCTCAGTTTGCAATCTCCCATTCCCCTGACTGCTCAGTTTGGAATCTCCCATCCCCCTGACTGCTCAGTGTTTGCAATCTCCCATTCACCTGACTGTTCAGTGTTTGCAATCTCCCATTCCCTGACTGTTCAGTGTTTGCAATCTCCCATTCCTCTGACTGTTCAGTGTTTGCAATCTCCCATTCCCCTGACTGTTCAGTGTTTGCAATCTCCCATCCCCCTCACTGCTCAGTGTTTGCAATCTCCAATTCCCCTGACTGTTCAGTGTTTGCAATCTCCCATTCCCCTGACTCCCATATATATATAATTATTTGTTTATTTAGCAGACGCCTTTATCCAAGGCGACTTACAGAGACTAGGGTGTGTGAACTATGCATCAGCCTACGTCTCACCTGAAAGACAGAGCACAAGGAGGTTAAGTGACTTGCTTAGGGTCACACAATGAGTCAGTGGCTGAGGTGGGATTTGAACCAGGGGCCTCCTGGTTACAAGCCCTTGTCTTTAACCACTGGAAATTATTATTATTATTATTATTATTATTATTATTATTATTATTATTATTATTATTATTATTATTATTATTACAGATATTTGCCTGGTGTGAGTTCCGATAATATTTGTCATGTTGTTGATATTAGTTTGAAAATATAATATATAAGTGGTGGTCTTGTCAATAAAAGTCTGGAGAAATGTTTTTTAAAAAAATACCTCACTCTTCTGTAATGCTTGAATTTCCCCTGCTGTGCTGTGCCACATCTGCTGCTACCCTGAGTGGGGGAAATCAGTCTGTATCCTACAGCACCATATATGTTTCTAATATACAGTTAAATAAGAATTCTCCCAACAAGTAAAATGCAATAAACCCTTATTTTTCAATGAGCTCCAGTATATGGCGGCTGTGAAACATTTACTAGCAAACCTTTGAATGTGTCCTTATTTAATTATATAATATGCAACATACTTTTTATGTTTAATAAGCACTTCACAGAACAAATTAACCAGCTATGGTACAGTACAGTGCATACATTAACCAGCTATGGTACATACACATTAACCAGCTATTATACATACACATTAACCAGCTATTATACATACACATTAACCAGCTATTATACATACACATTAACCAGCTATTATACATACACATTAGGCAGCTATTATACATACACATTAGGCAGCTATTATACAAACACATTGACCAGCTATGGTACATACACATTGACCAGCTATTGTACATACACATTAGGCAGCTATTATACATACACATTAACCAGCTATTATACATACACATTGACCAGCTATTATACATACACATTGACCAGCTATTATACATACACATTAGGCAGCTATTATACATACACATTGAGCAGCTATGATACATACACATTGAGCAGCTATGATACATACACATCAACCAGCTATTATACATACACATTGACCAGCTATTATACATACACATTAGGCAGCTATTATACATACACATTAGGCAGCTATTATACATACACATTAGGCAGCTATTATACATACACATTGACCAGCTATTATACATACACATTAACCAGCTATTATACATACACATTGACCAGCTATTATACATACACATTGACCAGCTATTATACATACACATTGACCAGCTATGGTACATACACATTGACCAGCTATTATACATACACATTAACCAGCTATTATACATACACATTGACCAGCTATTATACATACACATTAGGCAGCTATTATACATACACATTGACCAGCTATTATACATACACATTGACCAGCTATTATACATACACATTAACCAGCTATTATACATACACATTAGGCAGCTATTATACATACACATTAACCAGCTATTATACATACACATTAGGCAGCTATTATACATACACATTAACCAGCTATTATACATACACATTAACCAGCTATTATACATACACATTGACCAGCTATGGTACATACACATTGACCAGCTATGGTACATACACATTAACCAGCTATTATACATACACATTGACCAGCTATTATACATACACATTGACCAGCTATTATACATACACATTGAGCAGCTATGATACATACACATCAACCAGCTATTATACATACACATTGACCAGCTATTATACATACACATTAGGCAGCTATTATACATACACATTAGGCAGCTATTATACATACACATTGACCAGCTATTATACATACACATTAACCAGCTATTATACATACACATTGACCAGCTATTATACATACACATTGACCAGCTATGGTACATACACATTGACCAGCTATTATACATACACATTAACCAGCTATTATACATACACATTGACCAGCTATTATACATACACATTAGGCAGCTATTATACATACACATTAACCAGCTATTATACATACACATTAGGCAGCTATTATACATACACATTAACCAGCTATTATACATACACATTAGGCAGCTATTATACATACACATTAACCAGCTATTATACATACACATTAACCAGCTATTATACACATTGACCAGCTATGGTACATACACATTGACCAGCTATGGTACATACACATTAACCAGCTATTATACATACACATTGACCAGCTATTATACATACACATTGACCAGCTATTATACATACACATTAGGCAGCTATTATACATACACATTAGGCAGCTATTATACATACACATTGACCAGCTATTATACATACACATTAACCAGCTATTATACATACACATTAACCAGCTATTATACATACACATTAACCAGCTATTATACATACACATTAACCAGCTATTATACATACACATTGACCAGCTATTATACATACACATTAACCAGCTATTATACATACACATTGACCAGCTATTATACATACACATTGACCAGCTATGGTACATACACATTGACCAGCTATTATACATACACATTAACCAGCTATTATACATACACATTAGGCAGCTATTATACATACACATTAGGCAGCTATTATACATACACATTAACCAGCTATTATACATACACATTAGGCAGCTATTATACATACACATTAACCAGCTATTATACATACACATTAACCAGCTATTATACATACACATTGACCAGCTATGGTACATACACATTGACCAGCTATGATACATACACATTAGGCAGCTATGGTACATACACATTAGGCAGCTATTATACATACACATTGACCAGCTATTATACATACACATTAACCAGCTATTATACATACACATTGACCAGCTATGATACATACACATTGACCAGCTATGATACATACACATTAGGCAGCTATGGTACATACACATTAGGCAGCTATGATACATACACATTGACCAGCTATGATACATACACATTAGGCAGCTATTATACATACACATTGACCAGCTATGATACATACACATTAGGCAGCTATTATACATACACATTGACCAGCTATGATACATACACATTAGGCAGCTATGGTACATACACATTAGGCAGCTATTATACATACACATTGACCAGCTATTATACATACACATTAACCAGCTATTATACATACACATTGACCAGCTATTATACATACACATTAACCAGCTATTATACATACACATTGACCAGCTATTATACATACACATTAGGCAGCTATTATACATACACATTAACCAGCTATTATACATACACATTGACCAGCTATTATACATACACATTGACCAGCTATGGTACATACACATTGACCAGCTATGATACATACACATTAGGCAGCTATGGTACATACACATTAGACAGCTATTATACATACACATTGACCAGCTATTATACATACACATTGACCAGCTATTATACATACACATTAACCAGCTATTATACATACACATTAACCAGCTATTATACATACACATTGACCAGCTATGGTACATACACATTGACCAGCTATGATACATACACATTAGGCAGCTATGGTACATACACATTAGGCAGCTATTATACATACACATTGACCAGCTATTATACATACACATTGACCAGCTATGATACATACACATTAGGCAGCTATTATACATACACATTAGGCAGCTATTATACATACACATTGACCAGCTATTATACATACACATTAACCAGCTATTATACATACACATTGACCAGCTATGGTACATACACATTAGGCAGCTATTATACATACACATTAGGCAGCTATTATACATACACATTGACCAGCTATTATACATACACATTAACCAGCTATTATACATACACATTAACCAGCTATTATACATACACATTGACCAGCTATTATACATACACATTAACCAGCTATTATACATACACATTGACCAGCTATTATACATACACATTGACCAGCTATTATACATACACATTAACCAGCTATTATACATACACATTAACCAGCTATTATACATACACATTGACCAGCTAAAAATAAGCTTTAAACACAAGTGTGGATACAACAGAGAGGCATGTTTGCTGTGAAACTCAAAGTACTGCATGTATCATATACTGAGTCATATCTGAGTCATATCTCAGGTAGGACCATCTGCTACAAACACACTTTTGATGAGCTATTTTAATGGACCAAGCAATATAGAGTACACCAGAATGATAATACAAATAAATACATATTATCGAGAATCGTATTATTAGTAATAATCATGTTTGTGACGGTCATGTAACAGTGAAAGGATCAGCGCCGCTGCTACCGAGATGTTCTTCTCTCTTCCACAAAGAGATTGTGGAGCGTTGGTGAGTGCCACACAACATGGGAGATTTTAGAATTCATTCAGGGGAGGTAAAGGTGTTTGGAGTCACACTAGTTACTCCAGCCAAGCCAGAGTAAAGAAAAACAGAAAAACTACCATGACTGTGAATACAAAATATCAAGACTATCAGGAGTATGTTGAAGACAGTTGCTGTGACGGGCAGCACAGGATACAGCGAAGGTGAAGTCATGTGGTTCCTGTGCGCACTGCAGGGGTTCTGAACACAAGTTAATCAAGCAGGCCAGCACTATAATCAAGGCACAATTATACAACTGGGCCGCTTTTGTAGAAAATGGTATTTGTATGCCCAGTCCCTTTATCCTACCTTGATTTGTATCAGATGTTGTGGACACATTGGAATAGGAGTCACTACTCTTTATACTGTGCTGCAGCAGTAGGTGTCGGAGGAACTTTCTGGCTGAGAGGGATGTTAAGACAAGCCTGGAATTTTGCCTCAAGCCCCGAAACAAGCACATTGTTTTTATTGTGAAATTGCACAAGATTTCTTCGAGCAGACATTGATTCATTGCATATTTTACCATGTAAACATGTTGGATATTTTATTATATGGAATTATATTTTTAATTCTACCTTCAAAAGGCACATAGAAAACGAAGACAGATACTTTATTTATAACTACATTGTGTAAATACAGGTACATTCAACATGGTGTTTCCTGTAACATAAAAAATAAAGATCAAATATACATTTACAGGACAAAACAACAATCTCCCATCCCCCTGACTGTTCAGTGTTTTCAATCTCCCATCCCCCTGACTGTTCAGTGTTTGCAATCTCCCATCCCCCTGACTGCTCAGTGTTTGAAATCTCCCATCCCCCTGACTGCTCAGTGTTTGCAATCTCCCATTCCCCTGACTGCTCAGTTTGCAATCTCCCATCCCCCTGACTGCTCAGTGTTTGCAATCTCCCATTCCCCTGACTGCTCAGTGTTTGTAATCTCCCATTCCCCTGACTGCTCAGTGTTTGCAATCTCCCATCCCCCTGACTGTTCAGTGTTTGCAATCTCCCATTCCCCTGACTACTCAGTGTTTGCAATCTCCCATTCCCCTGACTGCTCAGTGTTTGCAATCTCCCATCCCCCTGACTGCTCAGTGTTTGCAATCTCCCATCCCCCTGACTGCTCAGTGTTTGCAATCTCCCATTCCCCTGACTGTTCAGTGTTTGCAATCTCCCATTCCCCTGACTGCTCAGTGTTTGCAATCTCCCATCCCCCTGACTGCTCAGTTTGCAATCTCCCATCCCCCTGACTGTTCAGTGTTTGCAATCTCCCATCCCCCTGACTGCTCAGTGTTTGAAATCTCCCATCCCCCTGACTGTTCAGTTTGCAATCTCCCATCCCCCTGACTGCTCAGTGTTTGCAATCTCCCATCCCCCTGACTGCTCAGTGTTTGCAATCTCCCATTCCCCTGACTGCTCAGTGTTTGCAATCTCCCATTCCCCTGACTGCTCAGTGTTTGCAATCTCCCATTCCCCTGACTGCTCAGTGTTTGCGATCTCCCATCCTCCTGACTGTTCAGTGTTTGCAATCTCCCATTCCCCTGACTGTTCAGTGTTTGCAATCTCCCATTCCCCCGACTGTTCAGTGTTTGCAATCTCCCATTCCCCCGACTGTTCAGTGTTTGAAATCTCCCATTCCCCTGACTGCTCAGTGTTTGCAATCTCCCATCCCCCTGACTGCTCAGTGTTTGCAATCTCCCATTCCCTGACTGTTCAGTGTTTGCAATCTCCCATTCCCCTGACTGCTCAGTGTTTGCAATCTCCCATCCCCCTGACTGCTCAGTTTGCAATCTCCCATCCCCCTGACTGCTCAGTGTTTGAAATCTCCCATCCCCCTGACTGCTCAGTTTGCAATCTCCCATCCCCCTGACTGCTCAGTGTTTGCAATCTCCCATTCCCTGACTGTTCAGTGTTTGCAATCTCCCATTCCCCCGACTGTTCAGTGTTTGAAATCTCCCATCCCCCTGACTGCTCAGTTTGCAATCTCCCATCCCCCTGACTGCTCAGTGTTTGCAATCTCCCATTCCCCTGACTGCTCAGTGTTTGCAATCTCCCATTCCCCTGACTGCTCAGTGTTTGCAATCTCCCACCCCCCTGACTGCTCAGTGTTTGCAATCTCCCATTCCCGACTGTTCAGTGTTTGCAATCTCCCATTCCCCTGACTGTTCAGTGTTTGCAATCTCCCATTCCCGTGACTGTTCAGTGTTTGCAATCTCCCATCCCCCTGACTGCTCAGTGTTTGCAATCTCCCATTCCCCTGACTGCTCAGTGTTTGCAATCTCCCATCCCCCTGACTGTTCAGTGTTTGCAATCTCCCATTCCCCTGACTGCTCAGTGTTTGCAATCTCCCATTCCCCTGACTGCTCAGTGTTTGCAATCTCCCATCCCCCTGACTGCTCAGTGTTTGCAATCTCCCATCCCCCTGACTGCTCAGTGTTTGCAATCTCCCATTCCCCTGACTGCTCAGTGTTTGCAATCTCCCATCCCCCTGACTACTCAGTGTTTGCAATCTCCCATTCCCCTGACTGCTCAGTGTTTGCAATCTCCCATTCCCCTGACTGTTCAGTGTTTGCAATCATTCTCAGGGACTCTGATTTTCGTTGCTCCAGTACTGAGTTCACATGCTTTTCTAAACCCGAAATGTCGGGACTAATTATAACTTGAGATGAAAAAGTATGATATTTTGACATTAAAGAAGCACCCATCACATTTTGGTAGAGAATCTCCCAGGTATGAAACTGTGACAGCTGATCTGCACCCATCTAATGTTGCTACCTTCAAAAAAGAACATTATCAAGATATATATATATATATATATATATATATATATATATATATATATATATATATATATATATATATATATATAATTATTTGTTTATTTAGCAGACGCCTTTATCCAAGGCGACTTACAGAGACTAGAGTGTGTGAACTATGCATCAGCCTACGTCTCACCTGAAAGACGGAGCACAAGGAGGTTAAGTGATTTGCTCAGGGTCACACAATGAGTCAGTGGCTGAGGTGGGATTTGAACCGGGGACCTCCTGGTTACAAGCCCTTGTCTTTAACCACTGGAAATTATTATTATTATTATTATTATTATTATTATTATTATTATTATTATTATTATTATTACAGATATTTGCCTGGTGTGAGTTCCGATAATATTTGTCATGTTGTTGATATTAGTTTGAAAATAAGTAATGTTAAATATGTTACATTATTTTAGTTCTGCTATCTCATTTTTGGATTGTTTTAACTAGATCAAAAAATTTAAAAAAATTAATCAACAGAAAATACACGACTGAGTTTGTAATGTGTGACGCATGGCTTGCTTCCTGTTAACTCACCACTGCAGCTCTGATTACCGTGCTCTGTGTTGATAACAGACAGGCTCACACACGCCGACCCGAATGCACAGCAGTTGCGTCCTCAGTCCGCGGAACGGAACGACACACAGCGAGCTGTGTCCAGGGCTTTAAGACTATGAAGACCTGCGGGGGGATTAAGTATACATTGTTTGCCTGCTGCTATATTTTCTGGGTAAGTGAATTCAGAATATCGTAATTGTCATTCTCAAAACTATTCTGTGATTTTAAAATACACTGTGTGTGTGTGTGTGTCTCGGGGGCTGGTGGGCGGGTGCTTTTGACAAAATATCCCCACAAAAATAGTAACTCCTTTAAAAAAACACATTTGTAAAACACATTTATAAGAACTAAATATGCCTGCAAAAAAAATAGTAACAGTGCCAACATGTTGAGTTTGTTGTCAACTTTCGCTCTGTGTGGAGTCTGACGAGTTAGAAATAATACATAAAAATATAGTGAGAGTTAATCATGGGGTTTCCATGCGAGTTTTCTTTTTTAACTCGAGACATTTACACTAGAAAAATGTGGGGGTTCCATCGGAGTTTCATGGGGTTTCCATGCGGGTCAATGTACACGTGAAATGGGGATACGCGTGCACGTTTGGGAGAATTAGTCGTTTAAAACCGGTTTGTGGCCGAAAATAAAAACGGCCAAAGAGAGGGATAGGGTAAATCTCATTTACTCGTGTAAATGACGAAACACGCGGGAAAATGAGCGTGTTTATTTTCAACTATAAATATTGCAAGGGAGCAGGTCAGTTGTTACTGTGGATTCCAAATGTTAGAAACTAGTGGCTGAAGGGCAGTTTTATGGTTAGCAGTGATGTAGTTCACCTTAATAATAATGCGGGCAGCTTTTTTATTGTTTTTTGCTGTGTCTGGATACAACTCTTATGTGTTCAGATACAGTGAGGTCTGCATGTATACAACTCTTATGTGTTCAGATTATTATTTATTTCTTAGCAGACGCCCTTATCCAGGGCGACTTACAATTGTTACAAGATATCACATTATACATTATTTCACATTATACAGATAGCACATTATTTTACATACAATTACCCATTTATACAGTTGGGTTTTTACTGGAGCACTCTAGGTAAAGTACCTTGCTCAAGGGTACAACAGCAGTGTCCCCCACTAGGGATTGAACCCACAACCCTCCGGTCAAGAGTCCAGAGCCCTAACCACTACTCCACACTGCTGCCCAATACAGTGAGGTCTGCATGTATACAACTCTTATGTGTTCAGGTACAGTGAGGTCTGCATGTATACAGCTCTTCTGTGTTCAGATACAGCGAGGTCTGTGTGTATACAACTCTTCTGTGTTCAGATACAGCGAGGTCTGCCTGTATACAACTCTTCTGTGTTCAGGTGCAGCGAGGTCTGCCTGTATACAACTCTTCTGTGTTCAGGTGCAGCGAGGTCTGCCTGTATACAACTCTTCTGTGTTCAGGTGCAGCGAGGTCTGCCTGTATACAACTCTTCTGTGTTCAGGTGCAGCGAGGTCTGCCTGTATACAACTCTTCTGTGTTCAGGTGCAGCGAGGTCTGCCTGTATACAACTCTTCTGTGTTCAGGTGCAGCGAGGTCTGCCTGTATACAACTCTTCTGTGTTCAGGTGCAGCGAGGTCTGCCTGTATACAACTCTTCTGTGTTCAGATGCCTTGTGCAGTTCCTTCGTGCACGATTATGCCTGATGCTTCTGAATCTTTCTTGAAGTCCTTGGCTGTTTATCGTGGATAGCTGTCGGATGATTCTCCTACCTGCTGTACCCATCATTTTCTTTGGCCGTCCTCTTTTTGAAGCTCTTCAGTTGAATTTCCTTTGTGGTACTTCTTGATTATTGCTCTGATTGTGGGTTTTGGTATTCCAGATTTCTTTGATAGTGTTCTGTAGTCATTTCCTTTGTTTGCTACGAGTGCTTTTCTCAAACGTGAATCCCACTCCTTTGTCTTGACTATCATCTGCTGGGTTGTCAAAATGTTCTTCTTCAATAGATGTTGGAAATAATGACCTATTTTTCTGGCTATTGACTTTATAATGCTGCTTCATTACTGTGTAATTGTTTTCAATCAAGTCATATATATATTTTAATTAGTTATATTACATTTTAACAGACTTTTAATGTAATGGTGCCAATACTTTTGTCATGAACAAATATTTTAAATTTCTTAATTATTATTATTATTTTTTTTTACAAAGATTTGTTTTTTAAACTACCAGAAATTGTGTATTTTGGTCTTTGTCATATTAATTTTGGCTAATGCTCACTAAATGTTTTCATTTCATGTGTTTCCTGGAATGATCTTATATTAAGTGTCTCGATCATGTTAATCATCACCTCTGCTTCACTCAGGTAGACTCGTCCTCATACACTCGGGTAGACTCGTCCTCATACACTCGGGTAGACTCGTCCTCATACATCTCTGCTTCGCTCGGGTAGACTCGTCCTCATACACTCGGGTAGACTCGTCCTCGTACATCTCTGCTTCGCTCGGGTAGACTCGTCCTCGTACATCTCTGCTTCGCTCGGGTAGACTCGTCCTCGTACATCTCTGCTTCGCTCGGGTAGACTCGTCCTCATACACTCGGGTAGACTCGTCCTCATACATCTCTGCTTCGCTCGGGTAGACTCGTCCTCATACATCTCTGCTTCGCTCGGGTAGACTTGTCCTCATACATCTCTGCTTCGCTCGGGTAGACTCGTCCTGATACAGTCATTCTAGCACTGCAGATGATGTAAAAACAGGGCCCTGAGCAGCATGTTCTATTTACGCAGGTTTAACTGCAAGAATGTGGGGCTGACTTGAATTCATGCCTCTGCTCATGTATATCTTAGTTAGCATGAATTGGATGAGCAGTGGATCTGAGCCTTGTGTATATCTTACAGTTACTGTGAATTGGATAAGCAGTGACTCTGACGCAGTGTCTGCATGTTCTTCCATACAGGTCTCCAGTGCTGTGTTGATATCAGTGGGTATCTATGCAAAAATAGCGAAAGAAGGAGGTAGGTGTGAAAACATGTGGTGCTGAAAAACTCCTTATTTGCTTTTTTTGCGTGTTACAGAACCCCTTGCAATGTTTACAGGAAGCACATCGTTCACCTTTGCTGTGTCCCATGTTGTCTGTATTGCAGCGTTATATTTTTAGACATATCGCCAATGCTTTTGAAATTTTGAATCCCACATTATGAGTTGTAAATCAACTGGGCAATTGATTTTTCAGTATTTACACGGGAGTGTTCGCCAGGAGAAAATAATATAATGTGTAAGGACCACAGTGTATATCCAGATCACACTCCCTCCTGCAACAATGCTGGTTTTCTATTCCCACAATACAGCACTCATTTCAATCACCAGCATTGTTACAGGAAGGAGCATGATCTGGATACACTGCGGTATATTATAGCCAAGGCCATTGTGAGCTCCCCAAATGAGTTATTCCTTTTCATGTATAAATGTAGCAACCTTTCACATAATGATATAGTATTTCAGTTTCCGAGCCTTCTAAGCAGTGCCTCCAGGAACAGCGAGGAATGCTTTGTGCTGTGCTGTGTTCCCTGCAGAGCCTGTTCTTGTTTCACAGGTGCGGTCGACTCACTGACAGCAGACCCAGCTCTCCTGTTGATAGTGGTCGGCTCTCTCATGTTTATCATCACATTTTTCGGCTGTTTTGGGGCCCTGAGGGACGCACTGAATCTGCTGAACATTGTAAGTACAGTAAGGAAGCTTGGATGAGTAATATGCTAATATCTCCTAAACCATTTCAGCTGCAACTTTGTATTTATGGAAACTGGGCAAAATCTACACCCTTCACTTTGAACTGTGACCTAAAAAAATGGAACCTGCTGCCTCCACAGTGTCAAAGCTTTGTGTCTCAGAAACCACTGAGATAGTGGCTTCATATTTACAGAGTTATATAAACCTGTCGGGCTAAATGTGTTGCTGGCCATGATATTGACCTCTGACCTAATATGGCTGTCATATTGAGGTCATGTGACTTATGAAAATACAGTTTCATAAAGACAGTAACCTTTGAGTAATTGTCTTACTGTTTGTTACAGAGCTGTATTCTATGATTTTCTTAAGTCAGTTCCATTACCAATGGTGTCGAGTAATAAGGAACCCTTTCACTGCCATTTGACTTCTATCCTTACAAAGTATTCAATCTCATGACATCCCCTTTGATTATTCTGTGTTTGATTTCTTTCTGATTCTCTTTTTCCCTTAGTTTGCGGGGATTCTGGTTGCCATTATTGTCCTGCAGATTGCAGCTGCTGCACTCGGATTCGTATTTTCTGACTTGGTAATTCTAGAGGATTTTTAATCTTTGGGGAGAGTTAATCAAACAATATATTGCTGTATTTTTACTTGCATTATTACCCAGGACAGCCCCCCAACATACCCCTACATTAACAAAGGTGCCATTCCCATAGTAAAAGCATAGTGCAAATCTACTGTGCTAAATGTTTACAAGGGAGTCTACAATAAAAGTGACTGTGACAGGTAGAACACTACAATATTAGGTTTGAATTTAGAGTATAAGAAAAGTTATGAACAAGAGGAGGCTGTTCAGCCCATCAGCACTCGTCCGGTTCCTAGCAGCTGATTGATCTCAAAACGTTATCAAGTCGGGTCTTAAAGGATCCCAGAGATTCAGAGTCAACAATGTGGCTGGGAATCCCATCCCACCCCCTCCCCACTCTCTGTGTGAAGAAGAAAGGGCCTCCTATCCACACTGTGTTCTCTGGTCCTGGTCTCTCTGCTGAGGTCATGACTGGGGCAACTTTGTCAAATCCTTTTTAGGGTTTTAAAAACTTGAATCCAGTGCTTGTTTTTCTTTCTGTTTTTCATTCTTGAAACTTCTTTTAAAAAAATGTTTGAGCTCAGCAAGGTTCATAGCAATAAAGCCATTGCAAGCTGCTTCTAGAATTTTTGCATCATCAATGTGAGACTACTGATAATTCTCACCTTCTACACCTATGTAGCTTCACTGTAATGAAAAATAAACATCAGACTCGTTAGCAACAGCAATGAACTCACCCAGCCCGTCACAACGAGACTGTCAACAGAGAAGAGTAATGAACTCACCCAGCCCATCACAACACAGCTGTCAACAGAGAAGAGTAATGAACTCACCCAGCCCGTCACAACACAACTGTCAGCAGAGAAGAGTAATGAACTCGCCCAGCCCGTCACAACACAGCTGTCAACAGAGAAGAGTAATGAACTCGCCCAGCCCGTCACAACACAGCTGTCAGCAGAGAAGAGTAATGAACTCGCCCAGCCCGTCACAACACAACTGTCAGCAGAGAAGAGTAATGAACTCGCCCAGCCCGTCACAACAAGACTGTCAACAGAGAAGAGTAATGAACTCACCCAGCCCGTCACAACACAACTGTCAGCAGAGAAGAGTAATGAACTCGCCCAGCCCGTCACAACAAGACTGTCAACAGAGAAGAGTAATGAACTCACCCAGCCCGTCACAACACAACTGTCAGTAGGGAAGAGTAATGAACTCACCCAGCCCGTCACAACACAACTGTCAGCAGGGAAACTCACAGAGGTGTAGAAGGTGAGATGAAGAAACCTATTAGTCTCGCTGTCTTGCCGTTATACTGTTTTCACACTGGAGCTAAATGAATCCAGGAGCTGAATCTGGTATCAAATCCAGGAGTAGTTTCATAGTGCCTTTCATAGCAGACCACCAGATGAATGCATGACAGAGTATCTCTGCATCCGGGAGGGAAAGGTAGGGACGGACCTTTGAGATGTTTTGGAGGTGATAGAAGGAGGATTTGACTACACAGGAGATTTGGGCATCAAAGAAGAGGTTACTATCCAGAAGTACGCCAAGGCTTTGTACAGTGGGGGAAGGCAGCAGCAGACAGTTTCCAAGGTTCAAGGCAGCAATATTGAGATTCTTGAGTTGAGTTTTCAATCCTAGTAGAAGTTGTTCAGATTTGTTAGTGTTGAGCTGAAGAAAATTGGCAAACAGCCAGGCCTCGATGTCTTGGATGCAAGCTGAGAGCCGGACCATGGCAGAGGGACATCCAGGGTCTAGTTTTAGGTAGAGCTGGGTGTCGTCAGCATAGGAGTGAAACATGAGGCTGTGTTGGCGGATGAGGTGATCCAAGGGAAGCATTTAGATGTTGAAGAGAAGAGGTCCAAGAACAGACCCTTGAGGGACACTGCAAGTGACCGGATTTGCGTCAGCACTGCTTCCACACTGGAAACTAATCCCAGATTGATGCAGTTTTGTTTTTCTCCACTAAGCTGTGTAGTGCAGTTCTTTGATGGTTATTGTTATTAAGTAGTGAGCCTCGCTGAACTTTAAGTTTCAAGGACGTGTTGAAAAACAGAATCACTCATAACTATTAAACACTCAATAGTGCTGAATTCAGAAAGGTAAAGAAACTCCAATTCAATGACATACGTTTTAAAAAAAAAGACTTTGTCAAAATGTTTGTAATTGAATTTCAGTTTTCTTTGTATTTCTAAAGAAACTGAAACAAAACAAAAGAATTGGAAATCAAATACTATGAATGATGCGTGAGTCAGGTATTTCATGGGGCTCCTGAGTGGCGCATCCAGTAAAGGCGCTCCGCGTGGAGTGCAGAATGCTCCCTATAGCCTGGAGATCCATGTCATTGCCAACTATGACCAGGGCTTCCCAGGGGGCGACGCACAATTGGCTGAGCGCCGCCCGGGTAGGGAGGGCTTAGGTCGGCAGGGCAATCCACAGTTCACCGCGACCCAGCGACCCCTGTGGCTGAAAGGGCGCCTGTGGGTCTGTAGTGGAGCCGTTCAGATCTGTGTTGTCCTCTGGCACTATAGGTCTGGTGGCTTCGCTGTGGAGCCGCAGTGTGAAAAATGACGGCTTGGCAGGAACACGTTTCGGAGGATGTGTGTGTTAGCCTCTGTTTCCTGAGTCACCGGGGGGTTGCAGCGGTGAACCGGGATTAATAATAACACATTTGGTGATTCAAAATTGGGGAGAAAACTCGGGTAAAAATCATTGGCAACGACTACATTTATAACAAAAAAAAAAAGGTATTTTATTTTGTATGACCTGATTCTCTGCCAGTGAACTGACTGAAAGTCTTTCTCAGTGTTGAAATGGGTTTGGGTTCCCATTCTTCTCTTCAGGTGCTGATCAGAACAGAGGCTGTCATGAGGAGAGGGATCACCACATACAGAGATGACCTTGACCTGCAAAACCTCATTGACTTTGTACAGAAGAAGGTACAATAATACTGGAATAGACCAAGCTTCAACAGTGCATTCATCAAACTACTGTATGGAGTTTCCTCATTGTGTATAACTAGGGCTTGAATGTACTGCTCAGAGCTCAAGCTCAATGCCAGTCTAAAGGACAGATCTGTGATAGGAGCCTCCACTCACTTCATTATCGCATTCAAGTGATTGGAGCTCACTAAATCATCCCATAAAGCTTGCATATATTACACTTCCATTAGCTACAGAGGTCTTACCTGTGCAGTTTAGAAATAAACATGTTATTGTAAAATGTCTTTTCATTTTAAAACAGGCATCTGGTACTGCACGAGGATAAAGAAACTTCTCAGTTTGCTAGCCTTGCCTTACAGGAAGTCTTTAACTTCCATGGTCATTTCACCCCAGCAGTGTCTGCTGGGTCATGTTACTGGCTGAAAGCATGTCAGTCAACAGGGGAAGCAGCCGATTGGTTATTGACTATTGCCAGTGAAGGGGTGGGGACAGTTCAACTCTCCATGGCCTGCAAACTGAAATTTCTTTACGCTAGTGTAGCACCAGAAAAATGACTTGTTTGCTAAACACGTGTTTCTTTCAAAACTGCACATTTGAGAGCTGTATAATGAATGGATGTGCATGCTGGAGAATGTGAATTCATTATTTTGTTAGCTGCAGTAACTTTTCTGGAAAATATTTATGTCAATTGATAGTCAAAGTGCCCTCCATAAAAATTGAACATTGGAGGCTTTGAGGTCATCTCTGTAGCATTGTCGAAGCTTCACCATGGGGTACAACACTGATAGGGAAAAACAGCCTGACTGTGGGATTTGAAGGTCCTGTTATAATCACAGAAGACCTCAAATCTCAGCTCAAGGTTAGAGAATGTTTCTAATACAATATAGAAGCCAGGTAGCCTAACCAAGTGCTGTTCTACAGAGAAGAGCTGTGGACAGGCATCACATGAGTCTTTTTCTATGAAGGACATATTTTCAGCTATTCATTTTCAGCAATTTCCTTTTTCAAACGAGCCGTGGGCGAAGGCCTTATTGACTGTCATACACAGTTATTTTCCAGTTAACCAGACAATTCCTATTCTATATGCGTGTTGTGCTCGCTGTGGTTTTACAGACATTGTCATTGGGCTGAATCACCATGCAGTTGGCTGTAGATTGTGCCTCTAGGCTGACAGCACCTTGTGAACATTGCTTAACAGCTCCTTTGCCTTGTCTAGTTTCAGTGCTGTGGGGTTAGCCAGTACACAGACTGGTCACACAATGTGTATTTTAATTGTGTCGACTCGAACCCAAGTCTCGAGCGCTGTGGTGTGCCCTACTCCTGCTGCATTAAAAACAATGAGGTAAATATGATCCAAACACTTTTTAAAAATAACAGAGCCCTCTGCACCCCACCCCGACACTGTTAAAGTAAGTTTAACAAACACAATAACAGAGCCCTCTGCACCCCACCCCGACACTGTTAAAGTAAGTTTAACAAACACAATAACAGAGCCCTCTGCACCCCACCCCGACACTGTTAAAGTAAGTTTAACAAACACAATAACAGAGCCCTCTGCACCCCACCCCGACACTGTTAAAGTAAGTTTAACAAACACAATAACAGAGCCCTCTGCACCCCACCCCGACACTGTTAAAGTAAGTTTAACAAACACAATAACGGAGCCTTCTGCACAAACACAATAATTCTGTAAATTTGTTTTGCAGTTCCATTAGCTATATAGGCCTCAAATGTGCAGACTGGAGTCCCGTGCTGAGCTCTGTAGAGAGGAGCGTGTTCTGTGCAGACTGGAGTCCCGTGCTGAGCTCTGCAGAGACTAGCGTGTTCTGTGCAGACTGGAGTCCCATGCTGAGCTCTGCAGAGACTAGCGTGTTCTGTGCAGACTGGAGTCCCGTGCTGAGCTCTGCAGACGAGAGTGTTCTGTGCAGACTGGAGTCCCATGTTGAGCTCTAAAATAGAATACTTGTTTACAATTATGTGTTTCTTTCAAAACTGCACATTTGAGAGCTAAAGCATGTATGGGATTGTTTTGTTGCTACAATCACATTAAAAGGGTGGTTCCACATTGGCATTAAAAACATCATATACTTCACAAGCCCATAATAAAATAATAAAATGCTATTAGTAAAAAAAAAAAAATTGCTTGCATTTTCATTGTGCTTCGCTAGCATTCATCCGCTCTGCTGCAGCAGGTAGTAGCAGGATGGTGTGCGGCTCAGAAAGTTTACCTGCAGCTAAAACTAACCTAAGTAATGTAAACAAACTGACATACCAACAATACCTGTTCCTGATGAAGCAGAGTGCACTGAAGGCTAACCTGTGGAGGAATGTTGTGAACACTCTCCCAGGAATGAGAACTAAGTTTTCTACATCAGCGTGTCTGTGTTAATAATGGCACAGTACAAGCTTGAATCTGTGTAACAGACCAACACATTTATACATTATAAAAAATAAACTGACAAACGTTTAGACTAGAAGTCTTTTTCAAAGTCTTCAAATGCTGGAATGGTTTGAGATTCACTGCGTGCACTATTCTGGAGTGTGGACTCCACCCCTGATTGATAAAGTGTGAATGATCTCTTAATGGTCACATCAAGAGGAGTAGGTGTGTGCCAACTATCCACGAATGGGACATGAAGCTTGCAGAGGAGTTAGGGTTAGGCATGTAGACAAGAACGGAAAAGAAAGGAATATCCAGAAATAAATAACATAAAATAAAGACATGAGAATTAGAAAAGTTAATGCAAATAAACTCATGAAAGGTGATAAGACGGGAGGGGTGTGTGGAGCGCGAGGTCGCAGTGGGAATATGTTCTGGTACAGTGCGGTTATATTGTTCATTCTGAATGGGGTATCAGTTATTATTTGAAGACATTGAAAAAGTCAATAACGTTTTGAGATCATACTTTTTGTGTACCCTTTCCTGTTGGCAGTCTATCCTAAACACCATGTGTGGGTATGGTATGCAGAGTTTTAAGGCCTGGTCTATTGAAGACAAGATCCACCTGAATGGCTGTCTGAAGAAGATTGGGACATGGGGAAGACAGAACCTGCTTATTATTGGAGGAATAACTACAGGGCTGTGCTTGCTGGAGGCAGGTTTGAATAACACATGCAGTGCACAACTTCAATACACCTGTAATAGGTCATTAGGAGGCTTAACTACTACTACTAACTACTTTCAAAACTGCAGGATTCAAGCACCAAGTGGGTGGTGTAGCAGTAGAACAGGCCCATGAACAGAAAGCCCTTGCTGTTGCAATAGACTCCTCACTGTCACCAACCACACAGTGTGGGGAGTCATGGTTGTGTAACACACTGGAGAGATCACACTTAAAATATTGTATTTACTCCTAGTCCCTAAATAACAGCAGGGACATCGTTAGACTTCTGTCTTCAGCATCATAAACACTACCAGAATATGTGATTTAAACACGGTGCTCGCATTACAAAAATGGATGCAGGAAAAAATGGCTACAATTTCAATAAATGTCAATAGACAAGTTCACTCTGAAAAGACCCCCTACGGTAGGTCAATAGGAAATATTTCATTTTTGGCCATTACTTGTAGGCAAAATCCCCATCTTACACAGCTATGGCCAAACGTTTTGCATCACCCTAAACTGATGAAAATACTGTTCTGCTATTATGGATTCCAGTAGACTTTTTTGTGATATAATTTTGTAGTTTATTTTTATTTTTCTTTTATTACATGATGTTAAATAAGAGAGCTAAATTATGTTCATGTAGTTTATTTTTAAAGACTCAATCCTAAAATTCTAGAGCTGTAGAGCTTTTCAGCAGCATATAAGAAGTATTAATGTCATGCTGAGGTAGGGTACGGCATAAACAGAATAACATTTTTGCATTTGTATTTAAATGAGAATGCTTTTTATTAATCCTAACAGATTATTTTTTTCTCTCCTCAGATTTTTATGATTACATTGGCTGCAGTTCAGACCTACCAGATCAAGAAAATACGAGAGAAAAGGAGAAAGTCAACTGTGAGAAAATCTAATCCCAGCTATGAAACTACTTTCATGAGTTAAAACTTTGAGCAGAAGAACACACACAACACTGTAGACTTCTCTGGATTGCTGTCGGGTGGGTCTGGGTATTTTCCTATAGTCCTCTGGAATACTGTGTTCATTTGTCTTTGGAGTCAATTACTGCTTCTGTGGTAAACTAACCGGGCCTCATAAAACAAGTTGAGAGCTGGAAGTACTGAAAAGTCCTGTTAAATGTAGGATACTAACCTAAAAGTAATTGTAACTAGCAAAATAATTTCCGACGCATTTGCTACATATATTAGCTGTGTGTGTGTGTGTGTGTGTGTGTTGAAAGAAACACATGTTATAGCAAACATGTATTTTAATTTTGAAACATCCGCTACTGCATTATTCTAAGACCGTTCTCCATTTCCATGTCTCTCTCTTCTTGACTGTACTACTGGCTAAAGGAAAGTAGTCAGGTTTATGGTTGGTTTATGACAGGAGAGAAGCCCAGGAAGTGCAACACTATCTGAAAGCATGGCTTACAAACATTTCTTTACCTACTGTAATGTAGTACCAGCTGTTTTAAAATAACAAGTTTACTATAACAAGCTTTATTCAGAACTGCATATCTGAGACCTACATAAGGAATGGAAGGGCACGGCAGGTAATATTTATGGAATTTATCTTTAAACTTTAATGTGATGTGATTAATGACTTGTAAATGTGATTTCTTTTTTTTTTTTAGATTTAAAAAATAAATGTAATACATGCTTTTTAGTACTGGAGGTGTGGGATCAAATCCAGCTAGTCCGACCCCAAGCGGTTTATGATTCAAACAGGATGCAGGCTCAAGGAGGGCAAAAGCAGCCTTCCACCAAAACTGGAGCGGCTGTCTTCCTGTGTCATCTGGGCGGAGTGTGCACTCAGGCAGGCTCTGCTGTAAGAAGCCGGGCGGAGCGTGCACTCAGGCAGGCTCTGCTGTAAGAAGCCGGGCGGAGCGTGCACTCAGGCAGGCTCTGCTGTAAGAAGCCGGGCGGAGCGTGCACTCAGGCAGGCTCTGCTGTAAGAAGCCGGGCGGAGTGTGCACTCAGGCAGGCTCTGCTGTAAGAAGCCGGGCGGAGTGTGCACTCAGGCAGGCTCTGCTGTAAGAAGCCGGGCGGAGTGTGCACTCAGGCAGGCTCTGCTGTAAGAAGCCGGGCGGAGTGTGCACTCAGGCAGGCTCTGCTGTAAGAAGCCGGGCGGAGTGTGCACTCAGGCAGGCTCTGCTGTAAGAAGCCGGGCGGAGTGTGCAGTCAGGCAGGTGCCGCCCACAGTGTTAAATACAAACTGAATCATTTATTTAAATAAACGCATTAAGGGCAGATATGTACATCTTACTAAACAATAAAAACTCTTTGCTTACATGTGGAAAAACTCTTTCATTTTGTCTTTACAAGATGTACTGTAGGCTAAATCCAGGTTTCAGCAGACTATACAGTCTTTACAATATCTACTGCAGACTTTGATGGGATTTTAGAATGAGAGATTTAGACAGTCAAGGGAAGGACTGTGTGGGACCCAATCTTCATCTTCTTTTTGAATAACCTGATCTTGTAAAATGTGGAATTCCCAGGCTCAATGATGGCTGTGTAGCATGGCCTTTCCAGATGATTACACCGTGTAACACATTTTTTTTTTTTTTTGGTTCCTGGGTAGTAAGTGTTATTTCCTAATTGCTTATGCCTCAAAAGTATAGAAAATGGCTATTATTCCCCACAAACTTTGCTTTTGTGACCAGGACAGTGATATTTTGAAATTTACTTATTTTCCAGAACATTCCAGATAGATTCAGTGCTGGGTGAAATAAATGTATTTTTGTAGGATGGTACAGAGGGGAAAAGAGAGCCATGAAGTTCGCTATCCCAAGAATTTGGCGGGAACCCACTGACCACTCAAGCAACTGCTACTTCTGCATGGTGGACCCTTCCAAACGTCGGACTGGCAAGAATGCACCTGCTATCATGTATCCGGACCTTCCTTCATCCATCGCCCCGGTGCCACACTGCCATGAGCTCCTCGTACCCACTCCTCCGGAGAGAGAGCAGCCGTCTTTAGAAGAGAGCAGCAAGTCAGAGAGCGAGGAAGACGTTATAGATCCAGATAACAATTTCAGAGGTGGAGCTGAGGAGAGAAACCCATACTACCCCAACCAAAAAGACCTCAACGACTTGATTAGAGATCTTGGTCTCACCAAGTCCAATGCCGAGCTTTTGACGTCTAGGCTCAAGCAGTGGAACTTGTTGGATGAAAGTGTGCAAGTCGCAGATCAGAGGAAGCGTCACCAACCTTTTTCCAGCTTCTTCACCCGTCAAGATGGGCTCTGCTTCTGCCACAATGTGACCAGTCTGTTCGAGGCAATTGGAATTGCCTGTAACCAGAATGAGTGGCACCTCTTCATTGACAGCTCATCCAGGAGCCTCAAAGCCGTGCTGCTCCATAATGGTAACAAGTACCCGTCTCTTCCCCTGGCTCACTCGGTGCACCTCAAAGAGGATCACAGCAGCATCAAGACCTTGCTGGACGTCTTGAAGTATGATGAGTACGGCTGGGAGGTCATAGGAGACTTCAAAATGGTGGCATTCCTGAT
This sequence comes from Acipenser ruthenus, assembly GCF_902713425.1. Lineage (NCBI taxonomy): Eukaryota > Metazoa > Chordata > Actinopteri > Acipenseriformes > Acipenseridae > Acipenser > Acipenser ruthenus. Next base: position 2,152,355 of record NC_081235.1, read on the forward strand.
GGGTCTCCAAGGCGGTTTTACCAAGTTTCCCTGCTATCTTTGCCTTTGGGACAGCAGGGACACCAAGGCGCACTACCACAGGCGGGACTGGCCACAGCGGACCTGTGTTCTCTGTGGGGAGGAACAACATCAAGTGGGAGCCACTGATGGACCCCCGGAAGGTGCTGATGCCACCACGGCACATCAAATTGGGCCTTAGGAAACAATTTGTCAGAGCTCTAGATAAGGAGTCGGCAGCCTTCAAGTACCTTCAAGACTTCTTCCCTAAGCTGTCTGAGACAAAGGTCAAAGCCGGTGTCTTCGTCGGACCACAGATAAAGAAGATCCTGGAGTGCAATGAATTCCCCAAGAAGCTCACTAGTAAGGAGAAAGCAGCTTGGAACAGCTTTGTCGCAGTGGTTCGGGGCTTCCTGGGCAATCACAAGGCCGAAAACTATGTGGAGCTGGTTGAGACTCTGGTGAAGAACTACGGCACAATGGGCTGTAGGATGTCCCTCAAAGTCCAGATCCTTGATGCTCATCTTGATAAATTCAAGGAGAACATGGGAGCGTACTCGGAGGAGCAAGGCGAGCACTTCCACCAGGATATACTGGACTTTGAACGCCGCTACCAAGGACAGTATAACGAGAACATGATGGGAGACTACATTTGGGGGCTGATTCGTGAAAGTGATTTACAGTATAATTGTAAATCTCGAAAAACTACTCACTTCTAAATCTTTTGTAGTCATTTTTGTATTACTTTAGTATAAATACATGTTAATTTGGATTCATATGTTGTTTTTTTTCTGACTTTGTGAAAGAAAAGATACAAATTCGCCCATTTTCTCATTGGAAATAGGTACATTTCAAAATATCACTGTCCTGGTCACAAAAGCAAAGTTTGTGGGGAATAATAGCCATGTTCTCGAGGCAGAGAGAACACCGCCTGGTGTTCTCTCTGCCTCGCTTCGCCCACGCTACTCCACTACTCCGCTCACTCCACTGGCTCCCAATCACCGCTCACATCCAGTTCAAGACTCTTGTACTAGCCTACAGATGCCTTGACCAGACTGCACCCAGCTACCTCCAGACCCTCATCTCTCCCTACACCCCCACTCGACCTCTCCGCTCCGCCTGCACTAGAAGACTAGCTCTACCTCCGCTACGCTTCCCTGTCTCCAGAGCCCGCTCCTTCTCCACCCTTGCTCCGCAGTGGTGGAATGACCTTCCTACAGATGTCAGGACTGCCCAGTCCCTTACCACATTCCGGCGCCTCCTTAAGACTCACCTCTTCAAACAGCACCTGTAGAACTCCTCTGTTTGTATCCTGGGACACTATCACCCTTCATGTAAATGTGCTTTATTTTGCTCTTATCTGCCCCCTATTTTACTGCATTTAATCCTGTACTTCAGAATACTGTAATCTGCCAAGTGTTTAACCTGTAGTACTTTGTATTTAATCACATCCTGATGTAACTATCACTATTTAATCATATCCTGATGTAACTATCACTATTATCTGCTGTATTATTGAATTGTGGTTTGTCACACTTGAACAAAAGTTATTGTATTTCTTGCTCTTATTGTATTACTTGTATTGTAACACTTGAAATGTATTTGCTTACGATTGTAAGTCGCCCTGGATAAGGGCGTCTGCTAAGAAATAAATAATAATAATAATAATTTTCTATACTTTTGAGGTATAAGCAATTAGGAAATAACACTTTCTACCCAGGAACAAAAATTGTGTTACATAGTGTTAACTAATCCTAGAACCCTGCTAACTAATCTTAGAACCCTGCTAACTAATGCTAGAACCCTGCTAACCAATCCTAGAACCCGGCTAACTAATCCAGAGGGACTGCAATCTGAGTGAGTATCATGCTGTTGTTCAGTGTGGTGTGTTCTGCCTTGTGTTTCATTTAAAAATTGCAACCTGTGAGTCTGTTTCCCTCTAGCAGCATATCTGTAGGAATAACAGGAGTTAAGAATATAATTTAAGAATATATTTAATTAATATGTGCAGTGGTTTTCATTTAATTAGGGCAGCAGTGTGGAGTAGTGGTTAGGGCTCTGGACTCTTGACCGGAGGGTTGTGGGTTCAATCCCAGGTGGGGACACTGTTGCTGTACCCTTGAGCAAGGTACTTTACCTAGATTGCTCCAGTAAAAACCCAACTGTATAAATGGATAATTGTATGTAAAAAATAATGTGATATCTTGTAATAATTGTAAGTCGCCCTGGATAAGGGCATCTGCTAAGAAATAAATAATGATTAGCACTCTGTTCTCATAAACAAAAAAATCTTGAGTTAAAAATTGGCGAGATTAACAATTGAGCAGTAAATCACATAACACTGTATATATTTTTATGAATTTTATCAAGGTCAGAAAATAGGTACAGTATAAAAGTAGAAAAGAAGATTAATATCAAAATAGCATAAATCAGTTCATTATGTTTCAGCAATCACTAATATTCAGATAACACTAATATTCAGACTTCAGTGAATTCTAATTAATAAAATGTTACAAACTAGTAATTCATTATTCATCAATCTATTGTTAAATTGTATTTCCTACAATTAGAATTCACGGCACACAAACGTAACACCCATTTCACTTGTTCTTATTTATTCTAGTACCTTTTACTCAATTTCTTAGATCACTATATGATTCTCACGCTATGCTTGTTAAATCACTCATTAAATTCTTACTTCAGCCCCTTTTGTTAATAAACAACATATAGAACACCCTTTTATATTTCACACATATCAACCTTACTGTAAATATGTATGTATTACATTCTCCAGCTATATTTTCTATAACTCTTTTCTATTAGTTCAATGGAGAAGACTCTGTGTTATTCTGCAGAGCTGATCCGAAGGGTGCTGTCCCTATCAGGTCTTTGTTGATGAGAAATCCTCTCCAGAGTGCTGTCCCTATCGGGTCTCTTTGCATTGAGGTGTCCAACTCGGCAGGACAGACAGACCATAATTAATTCATCAATCATTAACTGTCCCTTTCTTTAATGGTGATCCAGGTTAATAAGGTTTCTTTTTAAGTCCTTTGAACAATATTTGGGTTTACTTCCAAGCTGGTTGAATTACTGGGGTGTTTTAGCTGGATGTTATTGAAGCTGTTGTTTCCAAGTTCTCTATGTGCTCCTCTTTCTCTTTCTGACCAGCAATCTCACTAAAACAAAAAGACAGCTCTTTCGTAACCTTGGGTTTTTCAAATTACACACACATCTTATTGCTTCAAGATTGGGGACCCAAACAAGTGGGAATTTGAGGGAGTTGCCCAGTTAAGCAGAGCGTTCTGTGTCTTATCTATTATCAATGTTTTGATACAATGTAAAGGTGCTGTTCCAATTAAAAAGATGTGTAACCCTTTTAGCTACTCTTACAGTCCTACAGATCACGCAACCATCATCAGTTATAATGTAAAACTTTGAAAGTCATGTAGGCAACCATTTCAACTTGCAGGCATGTGTAATGTAGGCGAGTGTCTTTATAGAAATAAGCACCAGCACCATCTAGTGCACGGAATATGTTACGGCAGGTAATTGAATGGGGCTTACTTCTACAGTATAGAGTATGAAGAGCACGCAGCCTAATCCCAGGACTAAATGAGTGCTGAAGATGAGAGGCTGAGGCAACTCAATCCATTTAGCCTGGAAATGACAGGGAGATTTGAGCAGTTTTTTAAATCCCAAAAGGGACCAACAGTCCAGTGGCAATGTCAAAGTGGGGACAAATTCAAAAGGGAAGGAAGCCCTTTCCTTTTCACACAGAGAGTGCTGGGTGTGTGGAATGGGTAGCCATGCCACGTTGAATCACTGAGATGATTGAAGTGCTGGGGTGTAAAAATATAAAAGTGTGTCTTTGCCAATCTTTTCTACACTCCTGTAGATGTTTCCAATTGCATTGGGCTATAATCAGATAAACTCTTGATTTATACACAGATTCCTCCCCTCTCAGATACTGTGTGGTTATTACATGAGGGCCTCTGTGTGTGATTATTACATGAGGTCCCTGTGTGTGATTATTACATGAGGCCTCTCTGTGTGTGAATATTACATGAGGCCTCTCTGTGTGTGATTATTACATGAGGCCTCTCTATGTGTGAATATTACATGAGGTTCCCCTGTGTGTGATTATTACATGAGGTTCCCCTGTGTGATTATTACATGAGGCCTCTCTGTGTGTGATTATTACATGAGGCCTCTCTGTGTGTGATTATTACATGAGGCCTCTCTGTGTGTGAATATTACATGAGGTTCCCCTGTGTGTGATTATTACATGAGGTCCCTGTGTGTGATTATTACATGAGGCCTCTCTGTGTGTGAATATTACATGAGGTCCCTGTGTGTGATTATTACATGAGGTTCCCCTGTGTGATTATTACATGAGGACTCTCTGTGTGTGATTATTACATGAGACCTCTCTGTATGTGATTATTACATAAGGCCTCTCTGTGTGTGATTATTACATGAGGCCTCTCTGTGATTATTACATGAGGTCCCTGTGTGTGATTATTACATGAGGCCTCTCTGTGTGTGGTTATTACATGAGGTCCCTGTGTGTGATTATTACATGAGGTCCCCCTGTGTGTGATTATTACATGAGGCCTCTCTGTGTGTGGTTATTACATGAGGTCCCTGTGTGTGATTATTACATGAGGTCCCCCTGTGTGTGATTATTACATGAGGCCTCTCTGTGTGTGCTCATTGCTTCTCATAACACAGCACATGACTGAGATCTCTTCAGCGTGGGTTTGCTGCTTTTGCCCTGCTGTGCTGGTGCTCTGAGGAGTGGTAGGGCTGCTCTCTCTCTGGAGGTCACTGTGTATTGGTCTCTGCTGTTCTGCAGTGGGTTGTACTGGGCTCGGATTCTCTTGGGGCTGATGAATCTCTCCTTGATGATGTACCCCAGGTGTGAGACTGCAATGAACCCCTCTGAAGTGGCTACTATCCTGGGGACTGAAGCGTAGACATACTGCACTGCCAGCAGGCTCCCTGAAACAACACAAAGACTGCATCAGAGAGGCAGACACAACCCCCTCCAACAAGTACTGGGACATATATATAGACAAGGGGGGTATAGTGGTCCTTTAAAAAGACTGGTAATGAAATATCCCCTACAGGCCCAGAACGACTGGGAGTGAGTATATTATTGACCATTTGTCCTCACTCAGACCCCTTAATTTCTAAATATCTTGGTATTCCTGAATAGTTAATCGTCTCCTCTTTAAAAATACGCTAAGGATTTTAATGAGCAATCCGTCTCACAAGTTCAGTGGTATCCTCAATATGATTCATTTACTAACTGCTGAATGACTGGGTGAGTATTCGTTCTTTGTTTTACCCCAGAAAAATGTTTTTCCTGGGTGGAGATTTCCAAGACTGGTACAATATTTAATGCAGTGCTGTCCCTGGCAGTCCTGAGCCAGAAACCTATTTTTGAGGGTAAAATGAAGAGAAAATCTCATAGCCAGTGTGACAGGGTACACACCGCCCCTGTGTGTATTGTATGGTTTTGTATTATTATTTAAATATATTGTTTACATGTGTAAAAACACATTATTTTATTGTTAATTGTTTTGCAGCATAGATGGGGTTAAACTTCCCCATCCCTGCTAAGCTCATGCAGAATGTGACCATCTCCAGATTGATTAATTTATTACTAATTTGGAGATGGTCACATGTATATAAACCCGCAGCTTTGGCTGATCAAGGTTGGTGTGTTCAGATACGGAACGGGAGCCTTAGGTAGGAGTGAAACCTAAAGTAAACAATTGCTACGTGTGCTGGGTAGAAACCAGCACGATGTATGTTCCATATCTGTATTGTCAGTTTATTTTGGCCACTGTGCCGTTTTGTTTGTTCAGTGTTTTGTTTAAACCTTTTATTTATTATTATTAAACGCGCAGCAGCGCTTACATATCCCAGTGCTGTCTGAGTGTCATTCCGCACTGGTAAGTGGATCATATTTGGGGACCACAGCACTTGTGGGAGAGACTGTTCATTAAAATCTCTTGCATATTTTTAAAGAGGAGACGATGATCTAGTCTGAATGAGTATGAAGGCACTATCCCAGTGCGTTAGCTCTGTATCACCATGTCAAGTGAAGAGTGCTGTTCAGTTTTGCCTGCTGAGTTTCTAACACAGAACATGTGTTGCCAGCTTGACCAGTTTATAATATTAGCAGCAGTAGGTGCAGCAGCGAGTTTGCAGTACAAGCTCCCCTCACAGAGATGTGTAATGACATCATATTTACCGTTCCCAGTGTGCCACACTTTAATGGACCTATCATGGGATCCAGTGTAAACATACTGATCATCCTGAGAGAACGCAGCGCAGAGAATCCCCTCGAAAAAGAAGCTCTGCAAGCACAAAACAGGAATCAATGGGACAGTATTTCATATTATTATACTATGTACGGCTAATGTGTTAATAATACTGACATCAGCGTAAGACCCATGCTTAATTCTCGACTGCAGAGCCTGCTCTTTACTTGAATGGTAAGATGTTCAAACCGTATGGTTTGCCCTTCCATTCGATTAAATGGGGGCCAGGTCATTGCATTGCCTATCTTGTATTTCATCTCATTCCTTGCATTGCCTACCTTATATTTCATCTCATGATCCAGCAGGCCCAGTTTTAAGTTCCACAGTCTTTGTATTGAATCCTGAGAGCCTACAAGCGCATGGATTTCCTGGTTACTGATGGCTATGCAAGTGATCTGACTGGAGTGGGCCTGAAGAGGAACTGCATTCGAGTCCTTTAGGAAAGACACCTCACCATTCCCCAAGCCACAGAGAAGACTGCAGTCTGACAGCACCGCGATACTGGACACAGTGTGCTGAGGGGCGGCTAGTTTGTGAATAGGCCCTGGAATTACTGGGTAATCCTTTCCAGGGTTGAAATCAAATACAAGTATAGTGTCCTCGTACGCCACAGCCAGCCTGTCCTCCAGTTTGCTGAGCCCAATGCTGCACACCTTCTGGAGCGGTTCTGGTGGGGGAATGCACATTGTGTCGTGTCTGAATTCCAGTGGATAGACCAGCACTGTTCCTGATCGCACTCCACAGAAGAGCAGCTTCTTCAGCTGAGCCACTTCCAGACAGCACACCTCTGCTGAGCAGTCAATCGTATCAACAGAAGAACCTGCCGTACAGAATTGGAACTGTTTTAATATATAGAACATAAGAACATTTACCAACCAGAGGAGGTCACTGGGCCCCTCCACGTTCGTCCAGTTCCTCGTGTCTGATTGATCTCAGATTTTTGTCAAGCTGGGTCCTAAAGGACCCAAGTAATTCTGTCAACATGTGAACATGTGGTTTCAAATGGATGGAAGTGCAGCTGCAATCTATTACTTATAAATGACATATTAAAACACTAATAAATTATTTAAAAAAACATTCACAGCACCAGAGATTATCAAATACGCATTCTTTTTTTTTTTAAGTGACGACTAATGAACTAACCACCTATTTTTAGCTCAGCTATTTAACTCAGATGCTCTGGAAGCCCGGATCGCTCAGTTTACTGCAGCAAGCACATGTGTTCCCTGCATCTCACCGGTGTTGCACTCCCATTCGTTATATCAGCCTCACATGTGCAGTTTTGAAACAAACGCATGCTCTAGTAAACTTGTATTTTGAATTTAGAGAATCTGGTACTAGACTTGGTTAAGAAGGCTGCTTGCAAGCCATGCTTTCAGTTAGTGCTGCACTCGCTTGGGCACCTGGAGGGTGAGAGTGTCTCCACCCCTTCACTGGCTTCCTTCCTGTCCACCAGGTACTTCTCCTGTTGACTGACATGCTTTCAGCCAGTAACATGATCCAGAAGACACAGAAAGGATGAACTATTATGTATACAGTAGAGCCTGTCATGTCCGATCCTGTATACAGTAGAGCCTGTCATGTCCGATCCTGTCATATCCGATCCTGTATACAGTAGAGCCTGTCATATCTGATCCTGTCATATCCGATCCTGTATACAGTAGAGCTTGTCATATCTGATCCTGTCATATCCGATCCTGTCATATCCGATCCTGTATACAGTAGAGCCTGTCATATCTGATCCTGTCATATCCGATCCTGTCATATCCGATCCTGTATACAGTAGAGCCTGTCATATCCGATCCTGTCATATCTGATCCTGTCATATCCGATCCTGTATGAAGTAGAGCCTGTCATATCTGATCCTGTCATGTCCGATCCTGTCATATCCGATCCTGTATACAGTAGAGCCTGTCATGTCCGATCCTGTCATGTCCGATCCTGTATACAGTAGAGCCTGTCATGTCCGATCCTGTCATATCCGATCCTGTATACAGTAGAGCCTGTCATGTCCGATCCTGTCATATCCGATCCTGTATATAGTAGAGCCTGTCATGTCCGATCCTGTCATATCCGATCCTGTATACAGTAGAGCCTGTCATGTCCGATCCTGTCATATCCGATCCTGTATACAGTAGAGCCTGTCATGTCCGATCCTGTCATATCCGATCCTGTATACAGTAGAGCCTGTCATGTCCGATCCTGTCATATCCGATCCTGTATACAGTAGAGCCTGTCATGTCCGATCCTGTCATATCCGATCCTGTATATAGTAGAGCCTGTCATGTCCGATCCTGTCATATCCGATCCTCTATACAGTAGATCCTGTCATACCCGATCCTGTCATATCCGATCCTGTCATATCCGATCCTGTATATAGTAGAGCCTGTCATATCCGATTCTGTCATATCTGATCCTGTCATATCCGATCCTGTAAGATACGATGCCCTCTATTAACTTGTGTTTCATTTGCACATGCTGCTACCAACTGAACGGTACTGATGGAAACTGATCAATGTACATTTTATTATGGGTCTAAAAACAAATACTGATCTTTACAGAACAGAATGGATTCAGTTGCAGATAAAGAAAAGAAAAGACGGTGCGTTTGTGAATTCAGTTTCCCTTTTTACATGCTGTCACTTCATGCAACTGCCCAGTTTAACCATGTTAAACAAAAGAAAACAAGAAAGCAAGGGATTGACAGAATTCTGTTAAAAAGCTGGAAGAAGATTTTTTTTGCTGCCCTCCAAAGCCAGTGTGCTTGTGTGCGTGCTTTCATGTTGTTGATTCTGTCTCACGTTAACAGGCACGGTGCTCTTTGCACAGACTGAGAAAGCACGGCACAACTGCTTTTGGGAAATTACAAAATACAGTATTACAGTGCCTTGTTTCTCAAAATACTCACTGATTTACTTTGTGCAGTACTGTACTTTGTATAGCAAACTTGCAGGACTGCTCTTTGTATAGTACACGTGCAGGACTGCTCTTTGTATAGTACACGTGCAGGACTGCTCTTTGTATAGTACACGTGCAGGACTGCTCTTTGTATAGTACACGTGCAGGACTGCTCTTTGTATAGTACACGTGCAGGACTGCTCTTTGTATAGTACACGTGCAGGACTGTTCTTTGTATAGTACACGTGCAGGACTGTACTTTGGTGTTTTCGACACACTAATGTGTCTGACATTGTTATTTATAAAGCCCTGACGTTAATAAAGCAACTACAATGTAGCATAGTGAGTCCCTCTGAGATCCGACGGACCCCTGGAAGCAATTCAATCAGATATGACGGGTTCTACTGCAGTCACATTGTTGATGCTGAATCACTTGTAGCCTTCAAAAGACCCTTTGACAAAGTTTGGAGATCAATCAGCTATTAGGAACCGGACGAGCACTGATGGTCCGAATTGCCTCCTCTCGTTTGTAATATAAAACACATGCTGTATGGATGTGTTGCTGCTGTATATACCCTCTCTTACCTTGCAGGTAGTCCCACACAATGACTTTCTTTCTGTCTCCGGGTTTCAGGAAGTACACATACTCCCCGTGGTGTGACACAGCAGTGAGCAGCCTGCAGGCGGGGACAGGGGCAGTGGTCTTGTTTCTCGGGTTGTAGTGAAGACGCCACAGCTTCAGGTAATAAGCATGTCTTGAAGCAGAGATGAGAGTATCCTCCACCAACACCAGCGCAGTGACCGAGACCCCCATCCCAGAGAACGAGTCCAGCAGCGCACCACTGGACAAACTCCACACCTGGGAATGATGGGAAGGGATATTAAAGTGCATGGAGCAGACAAAACCATTCTAGAAAATCATGCATTCCCATATGAAAAACACATTTTGCTAAAGATGAACTGGATTTTTAATAGTAATTTACCTGAAGCTGTAAGAGAAGATTATTTATTGAACGCCCCGAGCAGATACTTGATATCTGAGTGTGGAGCGAGAGGAGGCCCTTTAGCTAATCAATTCTATCTGAAGTCTCAGTGATGTGTCTAAGTGCTGACAGCTCTATCTCTTGCACTAACCCGTATCGCTTCGTTCTTTGAGCCGGTGATCAGAACTCCTTGTGTGGTGCCCACGGCTGCTGTCAGCACAGTGTCTTCATGCTCCAGGTCATTCACAAAGCACCTCTCCATCGCGGAGGGGTCTAACTGGAACACTGCAACACTCTTGCCATGGCCTGCAGTGAAAGAATCAGAACCATTACAAAGAGTCCAGCCTGGATAAGAATCAGAACCATTACAAAGAGTCCAGCCTGGATGAGAAATCAGAACCATTACAAAGAGTCCAGCCTGGATAAGAATCAGAACCATTACAAAGAGTCCAGCCTGGATAGGAATCAGAACCATCACAAAGAGTCCAGCCTGGATAAGAATCAGAACCATTACAAAGAGTCCAGCCTGGATAGGAATCAGAACCATTACAAAGAGTCCAGCCTGGATAAGAATCAGAACCATTACAAAGAGTCCAGCCTGGATAAGAATCAGAACCATTACAAAGAGTCCAGCCTGGATAGGAATCAGAACCATTACAAAGAGTCCAGCCTTGATAAGCCACAGATGGATTTCCTGTGTTTTAGTAAGAGGAGGAACTGATGTACGGTTAAACACTTTTAAAAACCATATTATTGCAATTCACATCATAAAATGAATTTCTAGGAAAGTTGTGTTCTTCGTCAGACCAACAGCACGTGGAATCAGGTTTTGGAAACCAACAGTTACTGTCCTAGTGCTGGCAGGGTCAGGGACGTTTCCAGTTCAGATATCCCCTCAAGATTCAGACAAGTATTGGAATATTCATTCAACAGTTACTGTCCTAGTGCTGGGAGGGTCAGGGACGTTTCCAGTTCAGATATCCCCTCAAGATTCAGATTCAAGTATTGGAATATTCATTCAACAGTTACTGTCCTAGTGCTGGGAGGGTCAGGGACGTTTCCAGTTCAGATATCCCCTCAAGATTCAGACAAGTATTGGAATATTCATTCAACAGTTACTGTCCTAGTGCTGGGAGGGTCAGGGACGTTTCCAGTTCAGATATCCCCTCAAGATTCAGACAAGTATTGGAATATTCATTCAACAGTTACTGTCCTAGTGCTGGGAGGGTCAGGGACGTTTCCAGTTCAGATATCCCCTCAAGATTCAGATTCAAGTATTGGAATATTCATTCATTTGCAAAACATTATCAAAGCCATTACATGTAACACTGCATTAAAGCTGAAAGAATTTGCATAAGTAAGAATACGTTGTGAAGGCCTTACTTTACCCCACTGAATTAACTACAAAACAGAGGAGCCACGCAGTTATGGTTAAAACACTTCTATCTTGACAACGTGTTTTTGGGGGGAAGGGGTTTATAAACCCTGCCACTGTAATGTCTTTGCAATAAACAAAGGGGCCAGATACACATTTTCATACAATAATCACATTACTTTTTATCTTGAATAAACTCCTCAATAAAATAAATGTGAGAAAAAAGAGCATTGCCCAAAAAAAAAAAACAATATTCACTCACCTTTTTACTTCTCAACATGAAAGAAAAGCGAGGCGCGTTTTGGAGTGACGTACCTGATCTGTATCACATTGCTGACAGAAACGGACCTGATTGACTCGAATCCCAATTGATCTGTATCACATTGCTGATTTAGGTAGAGATCACTATGTGGCAGCTTGTGTGCACAATTGCAACACACATTGTGATACGTATGTCTCATTTCTATCAGTTGTGTCATTTCTGTAGACGTTTCTACAATGTTGTGTACCTGCACAAAGGACTGTCTCGTCTTCAGAAACAACAAGAAATGAAATAGAAGAAGCAACTTTCTGAGCATCAAACCTGCCATCTGTAGAAATCTGCAGAGAAGAAAAACAAAGACAGCAGTTACTGTTGGTAAGCTGTAAACTCAGATACATGGAAGTGAAGTGTGTTTAGAAGGGATTGTAAGAAGCACTTTTTACACAGTTAGAAATACATGGAACGACTCAATGACTATAAGTTCTAATAATGTGAAGTTGCACTGCATATACCAGGAGTACTGATCCATCGCTGAACCCGGCTGCTAGTCTCCTGTGTGTTCTCAGTGGAAGGGTGCATGTGGGCACGGCTCTTCCCAGGTCACAGAGCTTGGAGGTCATTCCTAACCGGCCTGTGCCTCTGTCCCACAGTGTGAGCAGGCCTCCTTCAGCGAGGGCTATGCCAGGCTCATCGCCCCCGGGGATCACAGTGAACACAGCGCTCTCTGAGTCAATGCAGAAGAGCAGAGAGCCCGTCTCCAGCTGCCAGGCATTCAACTGAGAGGACAAATGTTACCAATCAATTAATCTGTATGTCTTACTTGTGATAAACCATCTCGAAGCGCTTTACAGATACAAATAACAAAAATGAATATACAAAACAATTTCGAGAAATAATAAAAGATAAGATGATAAAACACCCCTTTAAATTACATACATTAAAATCATTTTAAAAAGTCATTGAAATTCTTACTTTAAAAAGCAGTGACAAAAATAAGTAGTATAAAAAATGTAAATAAGTACTATAAAATAGGATGATACATTTTCCCTTTAAAATACATATGCTGAATTATAAAAATGGGGGTTTAATCTTATTTTAAATGCAGCGAGAGATGGAGCCTCCCTTACAAATCATGGCAGATCAATGTTAGCTCTATTATGGGAGATATTTATTGACCTGTATATATAGAATAATCAAGCGCTCGTTAATGAGGTATGGTTTACATGCAGACTGCATTAGTGAACCCCTTTTATTACTGTCTTCTGAAAGGACAGATGTTATTACCCCAGTGGGGGCTGATCCAGCGCAGCACAGAGTGGAATGTCAGTAACGAGAGAGAGACATGCTGTGTTTGAACTGAATCATGGCACATCAGTGCATCTAATTCAATTGTGATGCAGGAATCATCCGGGCCTGCAGTGAACTGCCTGGTTATCATCAGTCGTTTGGAAGTATAACTGAGGCTGAGGGTGCATTTACATGGCTTGGGTTGGAATATGCTGCTGCTGCTGCGTAATGAAAGGTTATCTGGGCTCTGGTTGAGTGAAACAACAGCATTGTACTGTACGAGTTCTCACTCTGAAAACCTGTCAGTCACTGAAACAGCAGAGGGAACTCTGAAAACCTGTCAGTCACTGGAACAGCAGAGGGAGCTCTGAAAACCTGTCAGTCACTGGAACAGCAGAGGGAGCTCTGAAAACCTGTCAGTCACTGGAACAGCAGAGGGAACTCTGAAAACCTGTCAGTCACTGGAACAGCAGAGGGAACTCTGAAAACCTGTCAGTCACTGGAACAGCAGAGGGAACTCTGAAAACCTGTCAGTCACTGGAACAGCAGAGGGAACTCTGAAAACCTGTCAGTCACTGGAACAGCAGAGGGAACTCTGAAAACCTGTCAGTCACTGGAACAGCAGAGGGAACTCTGAAAACCTGTCAGTCACTGGAACAGCAGAGGGAACTCTGTGAACCTGTCAGTCACTGGAACAGCAGAGGGAACTCTGAAAACCTGTCAGTCACTGGAACAGCAGAGGGAGCTCTGAAAACCTGTCAGTCACTGGAACAGCAGAGGGAACTCTGAAAACCTGTCAGTCACTGGAAGAGCAGAGGGAACTCTGAAAACCTGTCAGTCACTGGAACAGCAGAGGGAACTCTGAAAACCTGTCAGTCACTGGAACAGCAGAGGGAACTCTGAAAACCTGTCAGTCACTGGAACAGCAGAGGGAACTCTGAAAACCTGTCAGTCACTGGAACAGCAGAGGGAACTCTGAAAACCTGTCAGTCACTGGAACAGCAGAGGGAGCTCTGAAAACCTGTCAGTCACTGGAACAGCAGAGGGAACTCTGAAAACCTGTCAGTCACTGGAACAGAAGTCTGGCCAACAAGAGAATCTTCTGGGAGTTTGAGTTCTTTTAAAAGTGAACATTTAGAATTTTCAGGTTCTTTTACAAGAACCTTTCAGCATGGATTGCATAACCAGAAGTACAGCTTTGATAAGAGTATAAAAAGCATTCACATTTGTTGTACACTAACAGCTCTGAAAAAGAATAGCACAGCTGAAATGGCTCTCATTCGTTCTACTGTCTTCTGTTCTACTGACCAGTGAGAGTGGAGGCGGTACCTGAGTGCTGGTCCCAGAGTATATGATGCCCCTCTTCTCCTCCACGTGAAGCAGGGCACAGTTCTGGGGGCCGCGAGGCCCCTCCTCGATGCAGTGAAGCTGCTTCCCCGTCACCAGGCTCCACACACGCAGAGTTTGATCATAGGAGCCGGACACACAGCGAGTGCCCTTTCCAATCACCCTGACACACTGCACCTCCGCTGCAGGACCACAAACACACGACACACAACAGAGCACTGTGGGGTTTACTCCATTATTAAAGAGGGCTTCCACAATACAGCACTGTGGGGTTTACTCCATTATTAAAGAGGGCTTCCACAATACAGCACTGTGGGGTTTACTCCATTATTAAAGAGGGCTTCCACAATACAGCACTGTGGGGTTTACTCCATTATTAAAGAGGGCTTCCACAATACAGCACTGTGGGGTTTACTCCATTATTAAAGAGGGCTTCCACAATACAGCACTGTGGGGTTTACTCCATTATTAAAGAGGGCTTCCACAATACAGCACTGTGGGGTTTACTCCATTATTAAAGAGGGCTTCCACAATACAGCACTGTGGGGTTTACTCCATTATTAAAGAGGGCTTCCACAATACAGCACTGTGGGGTTTACTCCATTATTAAAGAGGGCTTCCACAATACAGCACTGTGGGGTTTACTCCATTATTAAAGAGGGCTTCCACAATACAGCACTGTGGGGTTTACTCCATTATTAAAGAGGGCTTCCACAATACAGCACTGTGGGGTTTACTCCATTATTAAAGAGGGCTTCCACAATACAGCACTGTGGGGTTTACTCCATTATT
The DNA here is from genome assembly GCF_902713425.1 of Acipenser ruthenus. Classification (NCBI taxonomy): domain Eukaryota; kingdom Metazoa; phylum Chordata; class Actinopteri; order Acipenseriformes; family Acipenseridae; genus Acipenser; species Acipenser ruthenus. Next base: position 2,167,628 of record NC_081235.1, read on the forward strand.
AAAGAGGGTTAGCAAGATCTATTTAAAATCTGCAAGCCTGAAGGCACATGTGAGTCAGTGTCGACTGAGTTCAATTACCATCACTAACTTTTAAACACTCAAAGTGCTACATTTACAAATACTAACCTTTTAAATTCAATGACAAATGTTTCAATAGAATATATCCAGAAAGGTGAAGGATTCTGGCTAAGTTTCATTTTTTTACAAAAATACAAATTTTGTATACTTGCTCCACTGATAAAATTGTATTATTCTCTAACGATCTAAAATCCTATACAGGATTCATAATTCGCACAACATTGTCAGAGCATCGCAACAACTGGAGGGCACGTTTGATATACAGGCCTGCCATGCATACAGATGTATCTGCGCAGATCCTCACAGGATTATATCAGAGTCTCACCCGTGTGTCCGGTCAGGGTGTGGATCACTTCAGTGTCGTTCACATTCCACACAATCATTCTGCCGTCCTCCGCTCCAACCAGCAGCAGCCTGGACTGTGAGCACAGCTCCAGCACTGTGATACCTGAGGGACAAGCACAGCACTGAGGAGAGTGTCTCCCACAGCTAGCAGGGTGCGCAGCAGCGTTTAAAACCTCTTCCTTACTACTCTGCATTACCCAGAAACACTATGTGAATGAGAAAGTTCTGTTTTCAGACATTATCCAAACTGAAGGCTGAACACTAAGGGACTTGGTAGAAAGTGGTTATGCTGACAAGTTTTAAGAAAGTGATTTTCAAAGACTAGGTTCTTACCCCTGTAAGTTTTTAGGCAGACCTTCATGAAAGGGAGGATACCCAAGTCTTCAGTTATTGGAAGTGACCTTTTATTTATGTTATTTTCAAAGTTAATAAAACACACCAAGATTGCAAATCTGAATTCGTGGACAAAAGACAACAAGCTATATGTTTATCACATCTGGACTTTAGGAAGAGCCTACATTAGTAGACTGAGACCAAAGATGAACTAATGAAAACATGACCTACACAAGTATCCAGAAAGTCCATTGAATACCAATCGATGGAAAATAATTTCCGTATCTTTTAAAAGTCAACTAGAAACTAATATTCCTCTCACCCTGCCCCCGATCAGTATTTGTTATTTTCCTGCAGGGACTGGGACGTGTTTTGGGATCTTTAGACCCCGAGAGTATAGGAGCGTGTCAGCCGGACCTCTCTGTCTAGTGAGAGCAGCACACGCTGTAATTATGGCATCTTTTTCTTTTCAACAGTGTTTTCTTTTGCATTTTTGTATTTGTTTATTTTACACTATGGTGTATTGTCGCCCAGTCCTTACCATTGTTGATGCTGGCCATCGCTTTGTGTGCTGCTGAATTAATCTTGAGTGTCTGAGTGGTGTTTTCAAGCCCCATTGTCCTGCCTGTCTGTCCCACACCCCGTATCACAGGGAAACACTCAGAGCATACGCCTGGGCACAGTGCCAATGAAAACGTTGCTGTACCTTTATTAAATCCAGTCAGGGTGGTCTTTAATGGCCCGCCGGGGGGCTGAAAGAATCCCGACAGGGGGATGAAGGTGGGGTTGGGAGAGGTGCTGAGAAAGTCACTGCACTGCGAGCACAGAGACCCAATCAGAGAGTATGAGTCCGCAAAGAAGTGGAGTCTGGCAAGAAGCTCGGTGTGCAGCAGACAGCTATCTGCACAACAGAACATACAACAACACACGTAACAGGATAACAAGCTCCACTCCACTGACCTGAACAGCAACGGATTAAACAAATACTGAGTTACAGACTGAACTAAAGAGAATACAGCATGGGGAAGCATAGGGAAGCATTGTAGAGCTCAGAGAGGCATGGTAAAACATAGGCAAGCATTGTAAAGCACGGAGAGGTGTGGTAAAGCATAGGGAAGCATTGTAGAGCACAGAGGTGTGGTAAAGCATTGTAGAGCACAGAGAGGCGTGGTAAAACATTGTAGAGCACAGAGAGGTATGGTAAAGCATAGGGAAGCATTGTAAAGCACAGAGAGGCATGGTAAAGCATAGGGAAGCATTGTAAAGCACAGAGAGGCATGGTAAAGCATTGTAGAGCACAGAGAGGCATGGTAAAGCACTGTAGAGCACATAGAGGCGTGGTAAAGCATAGGGAAGCATTGTCGAGCACAGAGAGGCATGGTAAAGCATTGTAAAGCACAGCGAGGTATGGTAAAGCATTGTAGAGCACAGAGAGGCGTGGTAAAGCATAGGGAAGAATTGTAGAGCACAGAGAGGCGTGGTAAAGCATAGGGAAGCATTGTAGAGCACAGAGAGGCGTGGTAAAGCATAGGGAAGCATTGTAGAGCACAGAGAGGTATGGTAAAGCATTGTAGAGCACAGAGAGGCATGGTAAAGCATAGGGAAGCATTGTAAAGCACAGAGAGGCATGGTAAAGCATTGTAGAGCACAGAGAGGCGTGGTAAAGCATTGTAAAGCACAGAGAGGCATGGTAAAGCATTGTAAAGCACAGAGAGGTATGGTAAAGCATTGTAGAGCACAGAGAGGCGTGGTAAAGCATTGTAGAGCACAGAGAGGCATGGTAAAGCATTGTAAAGCACAGAGAGGTATGGTAAAGCATTGTAGAGCACAGAGAGGCGTGGTAAAGCATAGGGAAGCATTGTAGAGCACAGAGAGGCATGGTAAAGCATTGTAGAGCACAGAGAGGCATGGTAAAGCATTGTAAAGCACAGAGAGGCGTGGTAAAGCATTGTAGAGCACACAGAGGCGTGGTAAAGCATAGGGAAGCATTGTAGAGCACAGAGAGGTATGGTAAAGCATTGTAGAGCACAGAGAGGCATGGTAAAGCATTGTAGAGCACAGAGAGGCATGGTAAAGCATAGGGAAGCATTGTAAAGCACAGAGAGGTATGGTAAAGCATTGTAAAGCACAGAGAGGCATGGTAAAGCATTGTAGAGCACAGAGAGGCGTGGTAAAGCATTGTAAAGCACAGAGAGGCATGGTAAAGCATTGTAAAGCACAGAGAGGTATGGTAAAGCATTGTAGAGCACAGAGAGGCGTGGTAAAGCATTGTAGAGCACAGAGAGGCATGGTAAAGCATTGTAAAGCACAGAGAGGTATGGTAAAGCATTGTAGAGCACAGAGAGGCGTGGTAAAGCACAGAGAGGCATGGTAAAGCATTGTAGAGCACAGAGAGGCATGGTAAAGCATTGTAAAGGCACAGAGAGGCGTGGTAAAGCATTGTAGAGCACACAGGCGTGGTAAAGCATAGGGAAGCATTGTAGAGCACAGAGAGGCATGGTAAAACATTGTAGAGCACAGAGAGGCGTGGTAAAGCATTGTAAAGCACAGAGAGGTATGGTAAAGCATTGTAGAGCACAGAGAGGCATGGTAAAACATTGTAGAGCACAGAGAGGCGTGGTAAAGCATTGTAAAGCACAGAGAGGTATGGTAAAGCATTGTAGAGCACAGAGAGGCATGGTAAAACATTGTAGAGCACAGAGAGGCGTGGTAAAGCATTGTAAAGCACAGAGAGGTATGGTAAAGCATTGTAGAGCACAGAGAGGCATGGTAAAGCATTGTAAAGCACAGAGAGGCGTGGTAAAGAATTGTAAAGCACATAGAGGCGTGGTAAAGCATACTGAACAACATGGCAAACCAGAGTAAATGGCAATGCATAGTATAACCATGGAAAAAGCTCTGCAAAATTACTGTGCAAAATGACTATGGTAAACCTAAAAACACTTAGCCTCGATTTTGGACACTTTTTAAATAGTTTTTGAAAATAAACAAATATTTAAACTCAATACATTTTTTGGGTAAATGAAGAAAATGTACAAATGCAGTTAAATTGATCTGAGTTTTCCACTCACCCATTTGTCCCTCGATGAAATCCATGGTTGGTTTGAAAAGGAGAAATGCATCTCGCACAAGCCGCACTTCAGGACAGTCAATATGCTCAGCGCACATGCACAGGTCTTCAATGACACTCCTTATTCCACAGGCTTGAGTCTTACAAACAAGCCAGTCCATATTACCTGAGAGAAGGGGAAGAAAGAGCTAGTGATCCCAATGATCTAGAGGTAGCTGGCTAACGTGAGGATGCAGATATGTTTCTGAGAAGAAGTGTTTTGGTGCAGGTCTGAAAACCAGTTTTCTTAACGGATGTATTGCTCTTGTTTAGAGCTCTTTGTATATCATGTTCTGGTTCAGTTCTCACATCCTAGTGACTCTTTGGAAAGTTTAAAGGATCCCTGTGGCCTCAGCAGAGCTCTTAAACATGTCTTCTCCTTCACTCCAGAGGAGATGTTGACAACTCCATCCATCCACAGGCTTTAACAAGTCACCAGGACATGGTGACTGAAACAGAAAATGAATCTGAATGAGAAGACTGCATTGCGTAAGATAACTGTGATATTCCAGATCCGTACCAAGATACTGGTTAAGAGTTTCAGTGAGCTTCATCTTTATTAAAGTACATATAGCTAACAAAATAATGTTCACCCATGAGTTTAGCATTGAAGAGCGTTCAATAAATATTCTTCACTACAGCTTCAAAAAAATGACCATTAAAAGTCAAATTCACCTTTACCATAATGTGTGCGTTTTTCATATAGGAAAATCTGAGACCTACAAAATAATAGCACTATATATTAGGTAAGATGTAGTGAAATTATTCTGTTAGCACTGTGTTGTTTACAATGGAGAGGTGCTGCCCGTACCAATGACGTTGTGTTTGAGCTCGTCTCTGCGGCCGGCGTGCAGCAGATGGAAAGGCAGTTCCCGAAGCTTCCTCAGATTGGCCACGTTGTCAGTGAACCACAAAGGCTGGGAGGCCACCTGATAAAAACAGTGCAGGTAGATGCTGAGCCACATTTAAAAGCAGAACAGACAAAGTGTACAAGATGAAATGAGTCTCTCACCAGCGTTTCATTCATCATGGTATATAGAGTGTACAAGGTGAAATGAGTCTCTCACCAGCGTCTCATTCATCATGGTATATAGAGTGTACAAGGTGAAATGAGTCTCTCACCAGCGTCTCATTCATCATGGTATATAGAGTGTACAAGGTGAAATGAGTCTCTCAGCAGCGTCTCATTCATCATGGTATATAGAGTGTACAAGGTGAAATGAGTCTCTCACCAGCGTCTCATTCATCATGGTATATAGAGTGTACAAGATGAAATGAGTCTCTCACCAGCGTCTCATTCATCATGGTATATAGAGTGTACAAGGTGAAATGAGTCTCTCAGCAGCGTCTCATTCATCATGGTATATAGAGTGTACAAGGTGAAATGAGTCTCTCACCAGCGTCTCATTCATCATGGTATATAGAGTGTACAAGGTGAAATGAGTCTCTCAGCAGCGTCTCATTCATCATGGTATATAGAGTGTACAAGGTGAAATGAGTCTCTCAGCAGCGTCTCATTCATCATGGTATATAGAGTGTACAAGGTGAAATGAGTCTCTCACCAGCGTCTCATTCATCATGGTATATAGAGTGTACAAGGTGAAATGAGTCTCTCAGCAGCGTCTCATTCATCATGGTATATAGAGTGTACAAGGTGAAATGAGTCTCTCAGCAGCGTCTCATTCATCATGGTATATAGAGTGTACAAGATGAAATGAGTCTCTCAGCAGCGTCTCATTCATCATGGTATATAGAGTGTACAAGGTGAAATGAGTCTCTCAGCAGCGTCTCATTCATCATGGTATATAGAGTGTACAAGGTGAAATGAGTCTCTCAGCAGCGTCTCATTCATCATGGTATATAGAGTGTACAAGGTGAAATGAGTCTCTCAGCAGCGTCTCATTCATCATGGTATATAGAGTGTACAAGGTGAAATGAGTCTCTCAGCAGCGTCTCATTCATCATGGTATATAGAGTGTACAAGGTGAAATGAGTCTCTCAGCAGCGTCTCATTCATCATGGTATATAGAGTGTACAAGGTGAAATGAGTCTCTCAGCAGCGTCTCATTCATCATGGTATATAGAGTGTACAAGGTGAAATGAGTCTCTCAGCAGCGTCTCATTCATCATGGTATATAGAGTGTACAAGGTGAAATGAGTCTCTCAGCAGCGTCTCATTCATCATGGTATATAGAGTGTACAAGGTGAAATGAGTCTCTCAGCAGCGTCTCATTCATCATGGTATATAGAGTGTACAAGATGAAATGAGTCTCTCACCAGCGTCTCATTCATCATGGTATATAGAGTGTACAAGGTGAAATGAGTCTCAGCAGCGTCTCATTCATCATGGTATATAGAGTGTACAAGGTGAAATGAGTCTCAGCAGCGTCTCATTCATCATGGTATATAGAGTGTACAAGGTGAAATGAGTCTCTCAGCAGCGTCTCATTCATCATGGTATATAGAGTGTACAAGGTGAAATGAGTCTCTCACCAGCGTCTCATTCATCATGGTATATAGAGTGTACAAGGTGAAATGAGTCTCTCAGCAGCGTCTCATTCATCATGGTATATAGAGTGTACAAGGTGAAATGAGTCTCTCACCAGCGTCTCATTCATCATGGTATATAGAGTGTACAAGGTGAAATGAGTCTCTCAGCAGCGTCTCATTCATCATGGTATATAGAGTGTACAAGGTGAAATGAGTCTTTTTGTGTCTTTGGGCTTTTTGTGTCATGTATGTGAGACTAAAGGTCAGAGAGTGAGATTAGTTTGAATATTAGCCTCACCTTCTACACCAGTTTGAGCTTGGCTGGAATGAAAAAAAAGCAACTTCTGACTCATTGCATCTCGTTGGCAGCAAAAAAAAACAAACAAAACAAGCCCATCACAAAACAACTGTTAGCATGGAAGCTTGCACAGGTGAAGAAGACTGATAATGAAACGAGTCTCCCTCTTACCTTTAGTCTCACATTGATGACCTAAAAAGCCCTTGCGTGGAACTACCTAGAGTTTAGTAGAGAGCATGTTGCTATGGACTTGGCTGAGCTCTTTTGTAAAAATAAGAATGCAGGCTGAGATGAAAAGCAGGTTCAGCAGACAGCACTGGTGCTTGTGAACAGCAGTACAATATTTATGGCTGGCAACTAGAACTACAGAGCATCTTCTAAACTCGGGCCCTGCACCCCGTTGACAGTGTTATGGCAGGAGAGCTACCTTTCGGTTGGCGTTCAGGCTGGTTTTCAGAGAAGGCAGACAGATCGGTTTCCTCGCTCCCTGACTCCACGTTCCTTTAAAGAAATCTGCCAAGACATGATGTCTTCGGGATTTCTGCTCCGCAGACAAGTATCTTTCCTGGACCATTTCTATGAACTGCCTACAAAGATTAATACAATTTATTTTTTATAATTTATTATTTTACCCCCATATTTTCTCCCCAATTTATAATGTCCAATTACATTCCCTCCCCACAGAAACTCCCCACAGTGGTGTCCTCCGATCGCCAAGCCAGTTGCCTCGGGCTCCCGAGTGGCGCATCCAGTAAAGGCGCTCCGCGCGGAGTGCAGGATGTGCCCTATAGCCTGGAGATCGCAGGCTCGAATCCAGGCTTATGTCACAGCCGACCGTGACCGGGAGTTATTAGGGGGCGGTGCACAATTGGCTGAGCGCTGCCCGGGTAGGGAGGGCTTAGGTCGGCAGGGGAATCCACGGTTCACCGCGCATCAGCGACCCCTGTGGATCTGCAGTGCGAAAAATGACGGCTTGGCAGGAGCACGTTTCGGAGGACGCGTGTTCCAGCCTCCGTTTCCCGAGTCGGCGGGGGGGGGGGGGGGGTTGCGAGCAGTGAGTCGAGGATACAGATAATAATTGGGCATATTAAACTGGGGAGAAAAACCGGGGTAAAAAATTGGCGATGACTAAAAAAAGCCAGTCACCTTTTTACACAGCGAATGCGAGCTAACGCCCCCTGGAGGACCAGCCCTGCTGGTGTCTGAGCTCACCGGGTGCCTGGCCAATAGCGGGTGCTGTAGTCTCCCTAACCGGCTGAACCAATGTGACACTCAATGTAGAATCACTGACAAACACCACTTTAAAACCCCAACTCAATTCCAGCTTGAAGCAGGATATATGCAGACTTGCTCCTTTTTTCAGGGGCTCACAAAATACTGTAATAAATCACACACCTTTTAGAGTATTTCTTTTTGAGCCGAGTTCTTTATTGAAGCATCATGAAACCTGTTAATGTGCACGGGGTTACAGGGCTTTGCTGCTCTCAGTGTGATCATTTTCAATGTATTCTGTCCTTCTGACCAGCAGCTGACCAAGCCGAGGAAAATCTAATGAAACGGGTGTCAATCATACCCAATGCTTCCCTATTGTAGATTGGATATCCAAGCTGAGGAAAATCAAATGAAACGGGTGTCAGTCATACCCGACGCTTCCCTATTGTAGATTGGATATCCAAGCTGAGGAAAATCAAATGAAACGGGTGTCAATCATACCCGACGCTTCCCTATTGTAGATTGGATATCCAAGCTGAGGAAAATCAAATGAAACGGGTGTCAATCATACCCAACGCTTCCCTATTGTAGATTGGATATCCAAGCTGAGGAAAATCAAATGAAACGGGTGTCAATCATACCTGACGCTTCCCTATTGTAGATTGGATATCCAAGCTGAGGAAAATCAAATGAAACGGGTGTCAATCATACCTGACGCTTCCCTATTGTAGATTGGATATCCAAGCTGAGGAAAATCAAATGAAACGGGTGTCATCATACCCAACGCTTCCCTATTGACTCTGGATATCTCTGCCCCACTCAATCACGACTTCAGCTAGGCAGAAATAACTCATAAACTGAAAGTGGCAAAATCTGATGTCTAATTAACATGTTTCATGGTGTTCCAATGAAGAACCCCAGACAATTTGTAAAAGGTGAAATATTTACTTTCGGATTTTGCGAGCTCCTGAAAAGCTTGTATGAGATGTGCAATATAAAAGTGTACCTGTGGTAGAGTGCCAGCACTTTGTTTCCATCCACCTGCCTCTCCACTAGGTATTCCCCCAGGTCGTAACGCAGTCGAGTCCAGAGTAGCGGGGGCAGGCGGATCATACTGCTGTTGGGAGGAGGCCAGTACTGGTAGATATCAGCAAGAACCTCGTCATCCACAGACAGGACGTCCCTTAGCTCTGCCTCCGTCAGACCACTCCTGTAGGACAACATTCAGACACATCTTACCGTTTTCACACACAGTACCCTTCAAAAGAAGGAGCAATGTCATTCATTTTTAGTTTACACTAAAAATATAAAAATAGCAATGGATCAATCAAAGATTACATTCATTCCTTTTTTTACAACCAGGACATCGTGAGTGGATGTCAGAGAACTTCTTGCCTCTGGAGGACAAAGGCCAGCCCTGCAGGTGTCTGCCTGAGCTCACCAGGCACCTGGCCATTAGGGTCCGCTGTAGGAGAGGAGAAACTCTGCCGGTTATGTCTCCCTAACCTAGCGCCAGAACCAATGCTCCCTCTGAGATCTCCAGCGAAAACCAGCAACTTAGCCCAGCCAGGAACCCGAGCTTTCCTGACTGAATGACTCGCCCTGCACACCACATGACCACAAGTGGTACAGTTCTATTTAACTGCTGAACACCAACCTTGACGACACAATGAACCCCAAAGCGTGGGTCACAAGGACCCTTCCGTGCTGCTTCTCAAGACGCTCGTAGAGTTGGGACACGGCTTCCTTGGTCGATGTGGCCCCCTGGAGCTCTGGCAGAGGCGTGTAGGAGGCCCACTGGCTGGCAGCATCCAGTGCCAGCTTCAGCAGGAATGGATGCCCACACTGATTGAAGCTGCTGAGAATCAGACTGTGCTGGGCAGGGGTGAGACTGCGCCCTGCCGCTGCCATGTACGTGCGGATCACCTGCTCACCTTGTTGGAGAGACAACTGCCCCACAGCAAAGTAACTGTCTGGGTTCTGGATCCCACCAAGGAGGACCTTCAAAACACAAAGAGACTAACATTTCCACCAGTGCCTGGAGGTGTCTTGTGGTGGTATTTGTTTCATTATGAGGCCCTTTTACAGCTGTTTATAGAGGATACACCAAGAACTTTCAGAATACCACTGTTAAATCTGCAGGTTTAAATATACCTTATTTAACATACATTGCACTTGTTATGTAGACAGAATACTCCGCAGTGGTGGAATGACCTTCCTACAGATGTCAGGACTGCCCAGTCCCTGACCACATTCCGGCGCCTCCTCAAGACTCACCTCTTCAAAGAGCACCTGTAGAACTCCTCTGTTTGTATCCTGGGACACTATCACCCTTCATGTAAATGTGCTTTATTTTGCTCTTATCTGCCCCCTATTTTACTGCATTTAATCCTGTACTTCAGAATACTGTAATCTGCCAAGTGTTTAACCTGATGTAACTATCACTATTTAATCATATCCTGATGTAACTATCACTATTATCTGCTGTATTATTGAATTGTGGTCTGTCACACTTGTACTTTGCTTGAACAAAAGTTATTGTATTTCTTGCTCTTATTGTATTACTTGTATTGTAACACTTGAAATGTATTTGCTTACGATTGTAAGTCGCCCTGGATAAGGGCGTCTGCTAAGAAATAAATAATAATAAAAATAATAATGAATGCTCATAGAGTCCTGTGTTTCTTCCACGAATGAGGATCGTGAATAACCCACGAGCCACCGAAGGCTTGTTTATCCTCATGAGTGAAATAACCACAGCACTCTACAAGTGTTAATAGTGTAGTACAGGTAGTGGACATAAAATGGAAACACCTGGGTAAATGAGGGACACCAAGTATATTGAAAGCAAGGGCTTCCACACAGGTGTGGCTCATGCGTTAATTAAGCAAATAACATCCCAGCATGCTTAGGGTCATGTATAAAACTGCTGGACAGGCCTGGTTGCCTATAATTATGGCTAGCATGGCTGCAAGAGGAGACCTCAGTGACTTTGAAAGAGGGGTGATTGTTGGTGGCACGTTTAGCAGGAGCTTCAGTGACCAAGACAGCTCAACTTGCTGATGTTTCATGAGCAACGGTGTCTAAGGTGATGTCGGCATGGAACTCCGAGGGAAAGACATCATCAGCAAAGGGCAACAGTGGGCGGAAGCGCATACTCCAGGATTGTGATATCCGTGCATTAATTCGAAGTGCAAGGCAAAACAGGCGAGCAACTGCAGATCAATTGACTGCAAATTACAACCTGGGGCACGAGCAGCCAGTGTCATCAAAAACGGTCCGCCGAGAACTCCACAGAGCGGGATACCATAGTGGCCCAACGCCCTATTAAGTGACTTTACATTGGTTTTTCCATTTTTTTGTCCACTGCCTGTATATAAGTATAATGTATAGAACACTAAGTAACCTGATATTTGACAGCTGGATTCAGAGAATTACTTTCCTGACAGTGCAATTTGCCCGGTCATTTTGTCGTTGGTTTTGAATGAAGGCAAGATCCCAAAAAGAGATCCGGTAAAAAAAAAAAAAAAAGCAGCATTGAATATGAAAACTTTTTCAATGCTAGATCTCTCTAGTATAAGTTAACATACTTGTTTGATTATCTGAACAAATTGGTCCCAATGAGTTTTTATAATAGAGGTTTGACAGTGTTTGCATGGACAAGGAATCGGTACTTTTGTAATTGATTCTTTTGAAAACCAATGTGCACAAAATTAAATCGGACGAATCAATGCTTGTGAACCTATGTACTTGAATCACATTAAACCCCAACCAGATTCCAGCTTATACTTTAAACTGTGATTACTTTATTATCAATGTATGAATCAAGCATAAACTGCACACCATAAAATAGTTGGATTTAGTAACTATGGTATTTTTGAGATAAAATGTCATCCGTTACCCATTTCATTACCTGTCTGATGAAGGAACCATTAGAGTTACAAGTTCCTGAATAATGTAATCTGATTACAGTAATGTGTTGCATGTAATGTGTTACTCCCAACACTGGTTGGGATTTATGATAAACATGTAATCTGCACTCAAGTATACCATGTGATACACGTAATATTCTGAACCCTGCTGACTGCGGTACCTCCAGAATGGGATTCCCATCCCCCAGGGTGGAGACGATGATGTGGACACCTTGCGGACACTCCTTGGGTAGCCAGTGCAGTCTGTGAGCTCCATCAGCAGGGGAAAGCTGGTCCAGGGAATCCAGAATCAGGACCAATGATCCTGCCTTCTTCTGGGAGGCAGCCGCTAGCGTGCTGTGAAAGAAACGGACAAGGTCTTCGTACGCGTTGATTGTTTGGAGAGTGGGATGATTGAACCCATAAGCCGAACAAATTTGGAAGCAAACGCTTTTCAGAACGGAGTGGATCTCCGAACTCATGGGAGATGTTCCGAGAAGCCTCAAAACCAGAACGGAGTCCTCCCCGAGTGTGCGACGCACTTCCTGGGACAGTTTGCACATCATTGAGGTCTTTCCTATTCCAGAAGGACCAAAGACAACCAGAGGGGCATGGTGGCCAGAATCCTGCTCCTTGACGGTTTCACAGATGCTGTTTAGCAGGTCTGCTCGGCCACAGAAGACAGCACATTTGGAGGCACTCAAAGCCATGTGGTGGGAGACCTCCTGTAGAAGCCAAGCCCACTTCTCTTCTGCCCGGTTCTTTTGGTCTCTTCGGAGGATCTGCTGTTTCATCTCAGAGATGAACTGCTCGCATAGGGTCTGAAGGTACTGGGCATGGGTCTTGTTGCAGGGGTCTATGGCTCCTTTGCTGAGTTGTACGGTGTGCACATTGAGTTTGATGGAATCGTTGCTAGAAATCTTCATCTTTAGGCTGGAGAGGAGTTCCTGGGCTTCAGTGTCGACGCAGCCATCTTCCTTGATATCGATAAACTGGGAAGAACTCTTCTGACTTACAGAGCCACTGAGATCAGGCAGCTCTCGAAGAAAGAGATGCACGCAGGCATTGCTCTGCTGGCTAGCTAGGAGACCCTGTTCAATTTCCCATTCAGTAACTGTAAGACAAATAAGGTACTGTAGATCATATTGCAGACAGATTGGCACTCAGTAATTAGTTTAAGTCTATGAATGCATAGACACTGACTATCACCAATTAATTAAGATAATTTACTCAAGACTGCACACCATGGGGAGACACTCTTGCTTTTCCAGCATCATGGTAATTTACTCAGAGCCTGGCTGACACTGAGACAGAGCTTCACACCTTCATGTGGGCTCTGATGTGAGCAGCCAATCAGGAACTCTGGGCTCTGATGTGAGCAGCCAATCAGGAACTCTGGGCTCTGATGTGAGCAGCCAATCAGAAACTTTGGGCTCTGATGTGAGCAGCCAATCAATAACTCTCTCTGACCTCCCTTTGTTCCAAATCCCTTTAAGACAAAAGTTTTAGCAACTCAGAGTTGCCCCTTCAAAATAGCAAAATGTTCAACAGACACACCATTTACAGCACCAAGGCTTCTGCCCTTCCACAGCATGTTTAATAAATTCCCTTGTTTTTAAATAGATTCCTAGTAAATGATTTGCTTGTGTAACAACCTCAATTTATAACTTTAAATTAAAGATATTGTGGTCTATGTTTAGTTTGTTGTAATGCAGTGGTACTCAACTCTGGCCCTCGAGATCTATTCCAGTCCTGGTCTTTATTCCAACCAGGTCCTACATTAGTTAATTGCCTCTCAGCAGCTTCAGTTAACTACATTAGAACCTGCCTGGAGTAAAAACCTGGACTGGATTAGATCTCAAGGGCCAGAGTTGAGTACCACTGTTGTAACGTGTAAAGCTGCTATCGTTTTCAGACAGCGATATTGAAAACAGGTTTATACATTTCTAATAGATGCGGTTATTGTTTTAAGAATAATAAGTGTGACGATATCACCCACAGTACATGATAAAATTGTATTTCACTGTTGACAAAAAGAAGCGTGTCAAATCTGACAAATGATAAGAAGTCAATGGTAACATGACACACTGAATTTGTTAAGTAAAGATCAACAACTGGGGCTTTGTAAGATCAATTATAAAAATACGACAGATGGGTGAAATATGTGCCATGCTTGCCCTTACTTGCTCTAGCTATCCACACACTCTGACTCTGAGCTGCAGGCACCCGGCATGCTGTGCCATTGAGCTTCACGTTGCAGTGCAGCAGAAACACGGAAAGCTCTGTGTACATTTAGCAGCAAGATTTTTATTTGGATGCCTAAACTGTGACCAAAACATAGCTTAATCTAGTTTTGTTCCCTAATTCAGATGCTAAGCCTCTATTCACCCCCCACACTGCAGGGGCTCTGAAACAGCTGTTCATCAGGTTTTTAACTTCCTTCTCTTGAATTTGTTGTGTTTGGTTTGGGGTGCAGATTGTACCGTGCAACAACAGCTTTTTCCAGCCACGGCTCTATCACTATTTAATGAATTGCTTCCTGATTGTAAAGCACACCTGATTTGAAGAACCTGTGCCTCTGCTCCCTGCTGAACTCCCCCTCCTTCTCTGCCTGCACAGCGGCTGCTCTGAGGAGACGAGAAAGCTGTGTCTCGGTGCTCCACCAGGTGGCGACATCGTGCTGGTGCTGCGGCCGGCTCTCGGGTCTGGTGTCGCTGTAGTGGGGCAGGTGGGTGGTGATGGGCTGCAGGATGTAGGCAGGGGGCACTGAGTTCTCATCCTTCCAGAACCAGTCTTTGAGGAGCTGCGTAGCGCTTTCATCTGCACTCAATTTGGACAGAAGAAGCTCAAACTCCTGTTCTTCAATGACTCTGGGAATGGGGCGGTAGCCATAGCGGTTTCCAATCAGAGCCTATGAAGACATATTCAGATCTTTCATATAGGGTTACAGGATGGAGAACGTCTGTATAGCGGAATATTGGCACGAGGTAAAGTGAACGGACCAAGGCTGAAACCTGAGGTCCATTTAAACACTACCAGCAGTGTAGTGTAGTGTAGTTTAGTGTAGTGTAGTGTAGTGTAGTGTAGTGTAGTGTAGTGTAGTGCAGTGCAGTGTAGTGTAGTGTAGTGCTGTGCAGTGTATTAGCGGGCAGCAGTGTGGAGTAGTGGTTAGGGCTCTGGACTCTTGACCGGAGGGTCGTGGGTTCAATCCCAGGCAGGGACACTGTTGCTGTACCCTTGAGCAAGGTACTTTACCTAGATTGCTCCAGTAAAAACCCAACTGTATAAATGGGTAATTGTATGTAAAAATAGTGTGATATCTTGTAACAATTGTAAGTCGCCCTGGATAAGGGCATCTGCTAAGAAATTATTAATAATAATAATAATAATAATAATAATAATAATAATAATAATAATAATAGTGTAGTGTAGTATAATGCAGTGTAGTGTTGTGTAGTGTAGTATAGTGTTGTGCTGTAGTATAGTGCAGTGTAGTGTAGTGCAGTGCACTGTACTGTAGACTCACAGTGAAGATTGGCCCCACAGACACTCTCTGGCAGGACTGTATCTCCCTTAAGCACAGTTCAATTGTCATGTGATCCACAGCTATCGCATCACGCACTCCCCATCGCATATCCACTACCTGCAAAGACAGTTACACCTCATTAAGACTCGTCTCCACACTCCTTAGAGAACCCAGATGGGACCTGGAGTCTTTGGAACTTAATGTATCTTTCCTGGATCATTTAAAGCGGTCGTAGCTGACAATATAATTCCAGAAATCATACCTGCTGTTGTGCACTTCCCTTCATTCTGGAGCAAACGCGTTATTGTAAACATGTATTTTCATTTTAAAACCTCTGGTTGAAACCAATGTTTTCACATAGTGCTACACTTCCTTGGTCCACTAGAGGTGAAACTGTCCCACCAATGGCTTCTTTCCTGTCAATAACCAATCAGCTGCTGTGCTCATTGATTGACATCCTTTCAGCCATGCCATGACCCCGTAGACACTGCTGGGGTGAAATAACCAAGTGAGTAAAGCAGGAACAGGCTTCCTGCATGTCTTTAACCTGGTGTAGCACCAGATGCCATTTTCTAAATGAAAATACATGTGTGCTATGAACCCTAAACTTCACATGTGAGACCTATAGAATGGAGGTGCATGGTGGAGAACATGGAGCTACAATCACTGTAAGGGATGTATGGTAAGAAAGTAAGCAACTGGAACACAGTTCATAAAAGCACAGTGTTTGAACTGAAGCCCATACCTCAAAGACCAGGCCCAGTGTCTGGCAGAAAGCCTGCAGCTCAGGGTAGGCTTTGTCCAGCAGAGCATCTCTCTCAGTAGACATATCTGAAACAAAAGAGAGCCATCTTCACAAAACCGCATCTTACAGGAATATTGAAAAAGATTCTGTCATCAAGGCCCTTATTTTTTATAATTTTACATACAATTTCCTGTGAATTTGTCACTGTTTATTAAAAAAAAAAGCAGGTGCAGATCTGTTAAAATAGTGATTTCAGGTAAGCATCGTGTGTAATACGCAGGGGTCCGAGAAGCACCTCTGCTTCTGCTCTTTGTGTTTGCAGACTGCGTAAAGCTGCTGAACCTGCATCAGTGCTTCATGTGCGGTAAACAGAGGGGCCTGTATTACACAGAGACATTTTGTAATGTAAAGGCATGCATTAAATACCCACTAACAACATTTGTAAAACACCAGGAATTGTTCTGTAATAATCAGTAAAACCTGCAAATAAACAGCCTTGACTGTAATACAGCAGCTTCAAATTACATTTTCATAGCTTTTTACTGTTGCCTTATCTTTTTATGACTTTTTTTATAAATCATTCTGTGTCGTTCTTATTGCAATAACTTAAGTAATGTTGGGCTGAATGGCCTCCTCTCGTTTGTAAACTTTCTTATGTTCTTATGTTCTTATGTTCTTAATACTGTTTTTTTTTATTTATTTGGTCAAATATGTCATAAAATTGGTGGATTTTTTAAAACTTGGCCCCTTTTATAGATATCACATCTGCATTTGCTGATCCCTTTATTTGAACTGTTTTGTACATGTGAAATGTTTTTGTTTAGGCTCTGTACATAATAGCCACTGTTTGCTCTGATCACAGCCTTGACAGAACGGAACCTCCACAAGGTGCTGGAAGGTGTCTCCAGGGATCCATTCAGTCATTAATGTTTCACACAATCGGTGAGGTAGGCAGAGGATAATGATGAAGATGGTCAAGTTCATCCCAAACATGCTCAACTGGATTGAGATCGGGGGACTGTGGTGGCCATGGAAGTGTCCAATTACCGTACCCTTTATTTTCCGATCCCCAAGCCAATCTTCCTCTTTACAGCCTCTTTACACCCAGGAGCTCCTCAGCAGATGTTAGCTACCGCCACCTGGAGGACAAGGCCAGCACTGCTGGTGTCTGCTAGAGCTCACCTGGACCTGGCCAGTAGGGGGTGCTGTAGCATGGTGAGGAGAGCAGTCCCTCATGGTTTTGCTTCCCTAACCTAGCACCAGAACCAATGCTCCCTGTGGAATCCCCATCGAAGAGGGGCACGTGAACCTGCGCTCCCCTGACTGCATGAGTCCCCCTGCACTCCTGAGACAGCGAAGGACCTATGGAGGTATTCTTACCTGTGAATGTGGAGCTGATGAAGACACGCACCACATTGGATATCTCCTCTGCAATTCCACTTCCCCTGCCCTTCAGAAGATCCAGGGTCTGTCCGTCACTCAGAGGTAAAGCCTGCATGCTGATACGATAGCTGCACTACTCCACCGATTCCTTTCAAAGCCAGCTCTTCAAGGAAATCTGCTAATTATATAAAACTAGTAAGAAACCTAAAATGGCATTCTTAAGACCAGACACACCTGCATTTTTTTTATTCGCGGTAGACAGTTTATGTTAAAGACAAAAGAGAAGGTGGTGGGTTCATGAGAGTATCACACCTTGATACAACAGCTAGAGTCTGATGAGCCACGTTTTCAGCAGTATTTCAGTAGCAGTAACAGTGTATAGAAAATGTATGAAAAAAAAGAAAATACATTTCAAAACATCTACACAGCAAATGGAATTAAAACCACTTAAAAACGCGCTCCTTAAAATTGTATTTTTTTCATATGGAAATACATTGAATTACTTTATGTAGTATTAATATTAGTTATTATTCAAGGTAACCTCTGCAGTGTCCAGTACTGGGTTTAAGGGTTGAAAAAAATTAGTAAAATCCACTCAATTTAAAATGGCTTACAGTAAAAATTTAAAAAAAGTGTCAGTCAGTACACTGCCGAGAGAACCCTAGCCACATAGCATTGTGTAATAAAGCATGCTGTAGAAACAGCAGTGTAATAAAGCATACTGTAGTAACAGCAGTGTAACACATAGTGTAATAAAGCATGCTGTAGAAACAGCAGTGTAATAAAGCATGTTGTAGAAACAGCAGTGTAATAAAGCATACTGTAGTAACAGCAGCGTAACACATAGTGTAATAAAGTATACTGTAGTAACAGCAGTGTAACACATAGTGTAATAAAGCATGCTGTAGTAACAGCAGTGTAACACACAGTGTAATAAAGAATACTGTAGTAACAGCAGTGTAACACATAGTGTGATAAATCATACTGTAGTAACAGCAGTGTAACATATAGTGTAATAAAGCATGCTGTAGTAACAGCAGTGTAACACATAGTGTGATAAATCATACTGTAGTAACAGCAGTGTAACACATAGTGTGATAAATCATACTGTAGTAACAGCAGTGTAACACATAGTGTGATAAATCATACTGTAGTAACAGCAGTGTAACACATAGTGTGATAAATCATACTGTAGTAACAGCAGTGTAACACATAGTGTGATAAATCATACTGTAGTAACAGCAGTGTAACACATAGTGTGATAAATCATACTGTAGTAACAGCAGTGTAACACATAGTGTGATAAATCATACTGTAGTAACAGCAGTGTAACATATAGTGTAATAAAGCATGCTGTAGTAACAGCAGTGTAACATATAGTGTAATAAAGCATGCTGTAGTAACAGCAGTGTAACATATAGTGTAATAAAGCATGCTGTAGTAACAGCAGTGTAACACATAGTGTAATAAAGCATGCTGTAGAAACGGCAGTGTAACTCATAGTGTAATAAAGCATGCTGTAGTAACAGCAGTGTAACATATAGTGTAATAAAGCATGCTGTAGTAACAGCAGCGTAACACATAGTGTAATAAAGTATACTGTAGTTACAGCAGTGTAACACATAGTGTGATAAATCATACTGTAGTAACAGCAGTGTAACACATAGTGTGATAAATCATACTGTAGTAACAGCAGTGTAACACATAGTGTGATAAATCATACTGTAGTAACAGCAGTGTAACACATAGTGTGATAAATCATACTGTAGTAACAGCAGTGTAACATATAGTGTAATAAAGCATGCTGTAGTAACAGCAGTGTAACATATAGTGTAATAAAGCATGCTGTAGTAACAGCAGTGTAACATATAGTGTAATAAAGCATGCTGTAGTAACAGCAGTGTAACACATAGTGTAATAAAGCATGCTGTAGAAACGGCAGTGTAACTCATAGTGTAATAAAGCATGCTGTAGTAACAGCAGTGTAACATATAGTGTAATAAAGCATGCTGTAGTAACAGCAGTGTAACACATAGTGTAATAAAGCATGCTGTAGAAACGGCAGTGTAACTCATAGTGTAATAAAGCATGCTGTAGAAACAGCAGTGTAACTCATAGTGTAATAAAGCATGCTGTAGAAACAGCAGTGTAACTCATAGTGTAATAAAGCATGCTGTAGAAACGGCAGTGTAACTCATAGTGTAATAAAGCATGCTGTAGAAACAGCAGTGTAACTCATAGTGTAATAAAGCATGCTGTAGAAACAGCAGTGTAACTCATAGTGTAATAAAGCATGCTGTAGAAACGGCAGTGTAACTCATAGTGTAATAAAGCATGCTGTAGAAACAGCAGTGTAACACATAGGTAAGAACAGTAAAGCCTAGAGAGGTATGGTAAAAGCATATTAAACAACATGGTAATATGCACAAACTATAGTAAATGCAAAGTATAACAACAGAAAAGCATGGGGAAAAAAGCAACATTACAGTGCATATTACCCTGGTAAACATTTATAAGTGAGTAAGGAAACGTTCAGATGTTACATGTTGTACAAATGAACTCTCTGCTGTACCCTGCTTTTACTTTTACACATTGTTTAACACATATCGAATATATATATATATATGTATATGTATATATATATATATATATATATATATATATATATATATATATATATATATATATATATATATATATATATATATATTATATCAAACACACAGCATGGAGCACATTTATTATGGAAATTGAAATTACTTACAAAATCAGTTTCAGCTCTCGATACTTCAGTGTCTCACTTACTCTGCCAGCCCTCGTCTAACCCTCACTAGAATGTTGCTACAACGAACTGTCTTTCGGGATTTGGGCTCACCATGACAACCTTTGTCTTCTCACTTAAAAGAAAAGGTATTCATGAGCTGAGAAATGTCTGGGGGGCCTGCATGGTGTTTGTGTTTCTCATTCATACCTGTAATGCTTCATGTGTGCCGTTGTGTTATTCATTTCAGATACTGGATACGTGTGCACCCCTGATGAAGCCAGCTATGCGTATTGTTACCAATTAAGTTCAGTCCATTGTAAAGTGTTATTATAAGGGTTGTGTATGTACATTGTGAAGTGTTATTATAGGGGTTGTGTATGCACATTGTGAAGTGTTATTATAGGGGTTGTATATGCACATTGTGAAGTGTTATTATAGGGGTTGTGTATGCACATTGTGAAGTGTTATTATAGGGTTTGTGTATGCACATTGTGAAGTGTTATTATAGGGGTTGTATATGCACATTGTGAAGTGTTATTATAAGGGTTGTGTATGCACATTGTGAAGTGTTATTATAGGGTTGTGTATGCACATTGTGAAGTGTTAATATAGGGGTTGTGTATGCACATTGTGAAGTGTTATTATAGGGGTTGTGTATGCACATTGTGAAGTGTTATTATAGGGTTGTGTATGCACATTGTGAAGTGTTATTATAAGGGTTGTGTATGCACATTGTGAAGTGTTATTATAAGGGTTGTGTATGTACATTGTGAAGTGTTATTATAGGGGTTGTATATGCACATTGTGAAGTGTTATTATAGGGGTTGTATATGCACATTGTGAAGTGTTATTATAGGGGTTGTGTATGCACATTGTGAAGTGTTATTATAGGGGTTGTGTATGCACATTGTGAAGTGTTATTATAGGGGTTGTGTATGCACATTGTGAAGTGTTATTATAGGGGTTGTGTATGCACATTGTGAAGTGTTATTATAGGGGTTGTGTATGCACATTGTGAAGTGTTATTATAGGGGTTGTGTATGCACATTGTGAAGTGTTATTATAGGGTTGTGTATGCACATTGTGAAGTGTTATTATAGGGTTTGTGTATGCACATTGTGAAGTGTTATTATAAGGGTTGTGTATGCACATTGTGAAGTGTTATTATAAGGGTTGTGTATGCACATTGTGAAGTGTTATTATAAGGGTTGTATATGCACATTGTGAAGTGTTATTATAAGGGTTGTGTATGCACATTGTGAAGTGTTATTATAAGGGTTGTGTATGCACATTGTGAAGTGTTATTATAAGGGTTGTGTATGCACATTGTGAAGTGTTATTATAGGGGTTGTATATGCACATTGTGAAGTGTTATTATAGGGGTTGTATATGCACATTGTGAAGTGTTATTATAGGGGTTGTGTATGCACATTGTGAAGTGTTATTATAGGGGTTGTGTATGCACATTGTGAAGTGTTATTATAGGGGTTGTGTATGCACATTGTGAAGTGTTATTATAGGGGTTGTATATGCACATTGTGAAGTGTTATTATAGAGTTTGTGTATGCACATTGTGAAGTGTTATTATAGGGGTTGTATATGCACATTGTGAAGTGTTATTATAAGGGTTGTGTATGCACATTGTGAAGTGTTATTATAGGGTTGTGTATGCACATTGTGAAGTGTTAATATAGGGGTTGTGTATGCACATTGTGAAGTGTTATTATAGGGGTTGTGTATGCACATTGTGAAGTGTTATTATAGGGTTGTGTATGCACATTGTGAAGTGTTATTATAAGGGTTGTGTATGCACATTGTGAAGTGTTATTATAAGGGTTGTGTATGTACATTGTGAAGTGTTATTAAAGGGGTTGTATATGCACATTGTGAAGTGTTATTATAGGGGTTGTATATGCACATTGTGAAGTGTTATTATAGGGGTTGTGTATGCACATTGTGAAGTGTTATTATAGGGGTTGTGTATGCACATTGTGAAGTGTTATTATAGGGGTTGTGTATGCACATTGTGAAGTGTTATTATAGGGGTTGTGTATGCACATTGTGAAGTGTTATTATAGGGGTTGTGTATGCACATTGTGAAGTGTTATTATAGGGGTTGTGTATGCACATTGTGAAGTGTTATTATAGGGTTGTGTATGCACATTGTGAAGTGTTATTATAGGGTTTGTGTATGCACATTGTGAAGTGTTATTATAAGGGTTGTGTATGCACATTGTGAAGTGTTATTATAAGGGTTGTGTATGCACATTGTGAAGTGTTATTATAAGGGTTGTATATGCACATTGTGAAGTGTTATTATAAGGGTTGTGTATGCACATTGTGAAGTGTTATTATAAGGGTTGTGTATGCACATTGTGAAGTGTTATTATAAGGGTTGTGTATGCACATTGTGAAGTGTTATTATAGGGGTTGTATATGCACATTGTGAAGTGTTATTATAGGGGTTGTATATGCACATTGTGAAGTGTTATTATAGGGGTTGTGTATGCACATTGTGAAGTGTTATTATAGGGGTTGTGTATGCACATTGTGAAGTGTTATTATAGGGGTTGTGTATGCACATTGTGAAGTGTTATTATAGGGGTTGTATATGCACATTGTGAAGTGTTATTATAGGGGTTGTATATGCACATTGTGAAGTGTTATTATAGGGGTTGTGTATGCACATTGTGAAGTGTTATTATAGGGGTTGTGTATGCACATTGTGAAGTGTTATTATAGGGTTGTGTATGCACATTGTGAAGTGTTATTATAGGGTTGTGTATGCACATTGTGAAGTGTTATTATAAGGGTTGTGTATGCACATTGTGAAGTGTTATTATAGGGGTTGTATATGCACATTGTGAAGTGTTATTATAAGGGTTGTGTATGCACATTGTGAAGTGTTATTATAAGGGTTGTGTATGCACATTGTGAAGTGTTATTATAGGGGTTGTGTATGCACATTGTGAAGTGTTATTATAGGGTTTGTGTATGTACATTGTGAAGTGTTATTATAGGGGTTGTGTATGCACATTGTGAAGTGTTATTATAGGGGTTGTGTATGCACATTGTTAAGTGTTATTATAGGGGTTGTGTATGCACATTGTGAAGTGTTATTATAAGGGTTGTGTATGCACATTGTGAAGTGTTATTATAGGGGTTGTGTATGCACATTGTGAAGTGTTATTATAGGGGTTGTGTATGCACATTGTGAAGTGTTATTATAGGGGTTGTGTATGCACATTGTTAAGTGTTATTATAGGGGTTGTGTATGCACATTGTGAAGTGTTATTATAAGGGTTGTGTATGCACATTGTGAAGTGTTATTATAAGGGTTGTGTATGCACATTGTTAAGTGTTATTATAGGGGTTGTGTATGCACATTGTGAAGTGTTATTATAGGGTTGTGTATGCACATTGTGAAGTGTTATTATAAGGGTTGTATATGCACATTGTGAAGTGTTATTATAGGGGTTGTGTATGCACATTGTGAAGTGTTATTATAGGGGTTGTGTATGCACATTGTTAAGTGTTATTATAGGGGTTGTGTATGCACATTGTGAAGTGTTATTATAAGGGTTGTGTATGCACATTGTGAAGTGTTATTATAGGGGTTGTGTATGCACATTGTGAAGTGTTATTATAGGGGTTGTGTATGCACATTGTTAAGTGTTATTATAGGGGTTGTGTATGCACATTGTGAAGTGTTATTATAAGGGTTGTGTATGCACATTGTGAAGTGTTATTATAAGGGTTGTGTATGCACATTGTTAAGTGTTATTATAGGGGTTGTGTATGCACATTGTGAAGTGTTATTATAGGGTTGTGTATGCACATTGTGAAGTGTTATTATAAGAGTTGTATATGCACATTGTGAAGTGTTATTATAGGGGTTGTGTATGCACATTGTGAAGTGTTATTATAGGGGTTGTGTATGCACATTGTTAAGTGTTATTATAGGGGTTGTGTATGCACATTGTGAAGTGTTATTATAAGGGTTGTGTATGCACATTGTGAAGTGTTATTATAGGGGTTGTGTATGCACATTGTGAAGTGTTATTATAGGGTTTGTGTATGTACATTGTGAAGTGTTATTATAGGGGTTGTGTATGCACATTGTGAAGTGTTATTATAGGGGTTGTGTATGCACATTGTGAAGTGTTATTATAAGGGTTGTGTATGCACATTGTGAAGTGTTATTATAGGGGTTGTGTATGCACATTGTGAAGTGTTATTATAGGGTTTGTGTATGTACATTGTGAAGTGTTATTATAGGGGTTGTGTATGCACATTGTGAAGTGTTATTATAGGGGTTGTGTATGCACATTGTGAAGTGTTATTATAGGGGTTGTGTATGCACAT
The DNA here is from genome assembly GCF_902713425.1 of Acipenser ruthenus. Classification (NCBI taxonomy): domain Eukaryota; kingdom Metazoa; phylum Chordata; class Actinopteri; order Acipenseriformes; family Acipenseridae; genus Acipenser; species Acipenser ruthenus. Next base: position 2,192,187 of record NC_081235.1, read on the forward strand.
TGTGAAGTGTTATTATAAGGGTTGTATATGCACATTGTGAAGTGTTATTATAAGGGTTGTGTATGCACATTGTGAAGTGTTATTATAGGGGTTGTATATGCACATTGTGAAGTGTTATTATAGGGGTTGTGTATGCACATTGTGAAGTGTTATTATAGGGGTTGTATATGCACATTGTGAAGTGTTATTATAGGGGTTGTGTATGCACATTGTGAAGTGTTATTATAGGGGTTGTGTATGCACATTGTGAAGTGTTATTATAAGGGTTGTGTATGCACATTGTGAAGTGTTATTATAGGGGTTGTGTATGCACATTGTGAAGTGTTATTATAGGGGTTGTGTATGCACATTGTGAAGTGTTAATATAGGGGTTGTATATGCACATTGTGAAGTGTTATTATAGGGTTGTATATGCACATTGTGAAGTGTTATTATAGGGGTTGTGTATGCACATTGTGAAGTGTTATTATAGGGGTTGTGTATGCACATTGTGAAGTGTTATTATAGGGGTTGTGTATGCACATTGTGAAGTGTTATTATAAGGGTTGTGTATGCACATTGTGAAGTGTTATTATAAGGGTTGTATATGCACATTGTGAAGTGTTATTATAGGGGTTGTATATGCACATTGTGAAGTGTTATTATAAGGGTTGTATATGCACATTGTGAAGTGTTATTATAAGGGTTGTGTATGTACATTGTGAAGTGTTATTATAGGGGTTGTATATGCACATTGTGAAGTGTTATTATAGGGGTTGTGTATGCACATTGTGAAGTGTTATTATAGAGGTTGTGTATGCACATTGTGAAGTGTTATTATAGGGGTTGTGTATGTACATTGTGAAGTGTTATTATAGGGGTTGTGTATGCACATTGTGAAGTGTTATTATAGGGGTTGTGTATGCACATTGTGAAGTGTTATTATAGGGGTTGTGTATGCACATTGTGAAGTGTTATTATAGGGGTTGTATATGCACATTGTGAAGTGTTATTATAGGGGTTGTATATGCACATTGTGAAGTGTTATTATAGGGGTTGTATATGCACATTGTGCACATTTTCCTCTTAAAGTGCTTCATTTCAATAACTTTGCCATACCTGTCTGTGCTTTACAATGCTCGCCTGTGCTGTACCATGCTTCCACCTTGCTTTATTACTAAGATGACCAGAAGTCCAGTTTTGGACTCACTGTATAAAAAAAAATCTGTTGTCTTTACGGTAAAAAAAACTGGCAGCTGGGTGGCCAATAACGTACCGTATTAAAAATGGTATCATAATACTGCATATTACAGTACTCCTTCCTGGAAAACCATAAAATTTACAGTAAAAAGTGTAATCTGTTGCTGGTCAATTGCCATTATAAATAACAGTTACACAGTATTAAGAAAGTTTACAAACGAGAGGAGGCTATTCAGCCCATCTTGCTCGTTTGGTTGTTAGTAGCTTATTATTATTATTTGTTTATTTATTATTTGTTTATTTAGCAGACGCCTTCATCCAAGGCGACTTACAGAGACTAGGGGGTGTGAACTATGCATCAGCTGCAGAGTCACTTACAACACCATCTCACCCGAAAGACGGAGCACAAGGAGGTTAAGTGACTTGCTCAGGGTCACACAGTGAGTCAGTGGCTGAGGTGGGATTTGAACCGGGGACCTCCTGGTTACAAGCCCGTTTCTTTAACCACTGGACCACACAGCCTCCTATTGATCCCAGAATCTCATCAAGCAGCTTCTTGAAGGATTCCAGGGTGTCAGCTTCAACAACATTACTGGGGAGTTGGTTCCATACCCTCACAATTCTCTGTGTAAAAAAGTGCCTCCTATTTTCTGTTCTGAATGCCCCTTTATCTAATCTCCATTTGTGACCCCTGGTCCTTGTTTCTTTTTTCAGGTCAAAAAAGTACCCTGGGTCGACATTGTCTATACCTTTTAGGATTTTGAATGCTTGAATCAGATCACCGTGTTCAATACTGAATAGATTCAATTCTTTTAGCCTGTCTGCATACGACATGCCTTTTAAACCCAGGATAATTCTGGTTGCTCTTCTTTGCACTCTTTCTAGAGCAGCAATATCCTTTTTGTAACGAGGTGACCAGAACTGAACACAATATTCTAGGTGAGGTCTTACTAATGCATTGTAAAGTTTTAACATTACTTCACTTGATTTAAATTCAACACTTCTCACAATATATCCGAGCATCTTGTTGGCCTTTTTATAGCTTCCCCACATTGTCTAGATGAAGACATTTCTGAGTCAACATAAACTCCTAGGTCTTTTTCATAGATCCCTTCTTCAATTTTACTATCTCCCATATGATATTTATAATGCACATTTTTATTGCCTGCGTGCAATACTTTACATTTTTCTCCATTAAATGTCATTTGCCATGTGTCTGCCCAGTTCTGGATGCTGTCTAGATCATTTTGAATGACCTTTGCTGCTGCAACAGTGTTTGCCACTCCTCCTATTTTTGTGTCATCTGCAAATTTAACAATTTTGCTTACTATACCAGAATCTAAATTATTAATGTAGATTAGGAATAGCAGAGGACCTAATACTGATCCTTGTGGTACACCACTGGTTACCTCACTCCATTTTGAGGTTTCTCCTCTAATCAGTACTTTCTGTTTTCTACATGATAACCACTCCCTAATCCATGTGCATGCATTTCCTTGAATCCCTACTGAGTTCAGTTTGATAATTAATCTTTTATGCGGGACTTTGTCAAAAGCTTTCTGGAAATCTAAATAAACCATGTCGTATGCTTTGCAATTATCCATTGTCGATGTTGCATCCTCAGAAAAATCAAGCAGGTTAGTTAGACATGATCTCCCTTTCCTAAAAGGCTTATTGGTCTGTAGTTACCTGGTTCGGTTACAGTAATACATACTTTTTAAATAAAAAAAAACATACATTTTACAGTGAAATGCCATAAAAAATGTAGAAAGCTTAGTAAATTAACTCTTAGTAAGTGCTTTACAGAGGTAGGCTGTGAACTGCGCATTATATGCAGAGTCACTTACAATAGGACATTGATTTAACATCTCATCCACAGGATGGAGCACAAGGAGGTTAAGTGACTTGCTCAGGGTCACACAGTGAGTCAGTCAGTGGCAGAGGTGGGATTTGAACCGGGGACCTTCTGGCTAAAAGCCCTGGACTTTAACCACAGGACCACACTGCCTCAATAAAATCATTTATTCACAAAAAAAGATTTTGAAAGTATTCTGAATATCACTGTGAGTCTCTGCATCTTCCCCGTAGTTTGGGCATTGGAAGTTACTCACAATATTTCCATCCTGTCCCATTTTAAGGACTTAAAAATCTGGTCACCTTATTTATTACTGTTTTGCTGTGCTTTCACTATGGGAAACTCTTAGAAGAGAAGGCTTGTGTGGATGACGCTAAAACAAAAGTCTTTCTAACGTAAACAAACTGCAAAGCCAATAATGTCTCTGATTTCTGATGAATGGAAAGCTGCAGTTCACCCGGGGATTACATTTGAATGTGAAATTGAGCAGCGACACGGCAGCTTAATTCTTTCATTGTGTTGATGCCATGAAGTGCACTGCCATCTGCTGTCTAAGAGTTGAACTGCAATTGGTTTACGTCAACGAAGTGTATTGACGTTAAAATCATCATCAGCAATATACAGAAGTAGTGTAATGATATAAAAAATGAAGATAGTTTGACTATTTTTCTTCTCTTGTGGCTTACAGACTCGAGGCTGTAGAAAAAGAAATATGAGTACTTTCTGGCCTTAGTTTTAGATAAAGGCCGCAGTACATCATATCAAAGAGCACCCAAAAATGGCAGGTCCTTGGTTTTGTTCGGTCTCCTTATCCTTTCAGAATGTTTGCTATCATTCTCGTCAGGTTGCCTGCATAGACACGTGTAATGTAGGCTATAGAGTGTCTCTATATTAGTAAACGCCAGCGCCATCTAGTACAAAGTACAACAAAGGAAACTTCATCCAAAGCACTAGATGGCGCTGGCTCCTGCAACTATAAAGACACCAATGCTCTAGCCTGTGTTCCAGCTATCTGAGACAGGCAACTACCACTGAAGAGCACTCCCTGAGCTCAGGAGAAAGCAACACAGCTGCCACTGAAGAGCACTCCCTGAGCTCAGGGCAAAGCAACACAGCTGCCACTGAAGAGCACTCTCTGAGCTCAGGGGAAAGCAACACAGCTGCCACTGAAGAGCACTCTCTGAGCTCAGAGGAAAGCAACACAGCTGCCACTGAAGAGCACTCTCTGAGCTCAGGGGAAAGCAACACAGCTGCCACTGAAGAGCACTCTCTGAGCTCAGGGGAAAGCAACACAGCTGCCACTGAAGAGCACTCTCTGAGCTCAGGGGAAAGCAACACAGCTGCCACTGAAGAGCACTACCTGAGCTCAGGGGAAAGCAACACAGCTGCCACTGAAGAGCACTCCCTGAGTTCAGAGGAAAGCAACACAGCTGCCACTGAAGAGCACTCCCTGAGCTCAGGGGAAAGCAACACAGCTGCCACTGAAGAGCACTCCCTGAGCTCAGGGCAAAGCAACACAGCTGCCACTGAAGAGCACTCTCTGAGCTCAGGGGAAAGCAACACAGCTGCCACTGAAGAGCACTCCCTGAGCTCAGGGGAAAGCAACACAGCTGCCACTGAAGAGCACTCTCTGAGCTCAGGGGAAAGCAACACAGCTGCCACTGAAGAGCACTCCCTGAGCTCAGGGGAAAGCAACACAGCTGCCACTGAAGAGCACTCTCTGAGCTCAGGGGAAAGCAACACAGCTGCCACTGAAGAGCACTCCCTGAGCTCAGGGCAAAGCAACACAGCTGCCACTGAAGAGCACTCTCTGAGCTCAGGGGAAAGCAACACAGCTGCCACTGAAGAGCACTCCCTGAGCTCAGGGCAAAGCAACACAGCTGCCACTGAAGAGCACTCTCTGAGCTCAGGGCAAAGCAACACAGCTGCCACTGAAGAGCACTCCCTGAGCTCAGGGGAAAGCAACACAGCTGCCACTGAAGAGCACTCTCTGAGCTCAGGGGAAAGCAACACAGCTGCCACTGAAGAGCACTCCCTGAGCTCAGGGGAAAGCAACACAGCTGCCACTGAAGAGCACTCTCTGAGCTCAGGGGAAAGCAACACAGCTGCCACTGAAGAGCACTCCCTGAGCTCAGGGGAAAGCAACACAGCTGCCACTGAAGAGCACTCTCTGAGCTCAGGGGAAAGCAACACAGCTGCCACTGAAGAGCACTCTCTGAGCTCAGGGGAAAGCAACACAGCTGCCACTGAAGAGCACTCTCTGAGCTCAGGGGAAAGCAACACAGCTGCCACTGAAGAGCACTCCCTGAGCTCAGGGCAAAGCAACACAGCTGCCACTGAAGAGCACTCTCTGAGCTCAGGGGAAAGCAACACAGCTGCCACTGAAGAGCACTCCCTGAGCTCAGGGGAAAGCAACACAGCTGCCACTGAAGAGCACTCTCTGAGCTCAGGGCAAAGCAACACAGCTGCCACTGAAGAGCACTCTCTGAGCTCAGGGGAAAGCAACACAGCTGCCACTGAAGAGCACTCTCTGAGCTCAGGGGAAAGCAACACAGCTGCCACTGAAGAGCACTCTCTGAGCTCAGGGGAAAGCAACACAGCTGCCACTGAAGAGCACTCTCTGAGCTCAGGGCAAAGCAACACAGCTGCCACTGAAGAGCACTCCCTGAGCTCAGGGGAAAGCAACACAGACTTCTCAACAAATACAAAAACACAGTATTGCAGTAAGAACCGTGCAGAATGATTGCATCATAAAAGGAGGACAATAAAATGTACTTGATGTTGAGGATGGATAGATAGTAAATCCATTAGAAGACACATGTGTAGTTTATTAATATGCCTGGTTATTTGTTTAATTATGAAATGCCTGTACAAAGCTAGAAATTGAAATTGAAAAGGCAACAAAAACATTTTCAGTTTTCTGGTAAAACCAAGTTAACGTATCATCTGAGGTCTCCCCTTATAAACGTTTCTCATAATAAAAGTATAACAAAGTGTAATAAAGCATAGCGAAAGCACATTTAATACTGTAAAGCCATAGAGGTATGGTAAACCATGGCAAACCATGGTAAATGCATGGTATAACCAAGAGAAAACTGCAACATTACAGTGCTAGTGTGGAAAACTTTTATAACTACAGTATAAGAAACAGAAAAGACCTCCCTCCATCTCCATGATGAAGACTGTCAAGGCTTCTCTGCAAAAAATTAAATTAATATAAATTAAGCAAATAGTAGCTACATTTGTATACAAACAGATAGCAATTTCAACTGTAAAAATGTGTCACGATTTTGACTATATAAGATTACCATTCTATATTTACAAAAAGAATGATGGCACAGCAATAGGCTCAACATGTTTATGGGCAAATGGGGGGAAATGTTATTGTGTAAACTAGACAAGAAACCATTCGAATACATCAGATATGTGGATGACATATTTGGAATATAGACACATGGAGAAGAATCTCTTGTACAGTTTCATAAATCAGCAAATGATAGCTAGCCTAACATTCCGGTGGATTTAAGGTAGACTGAATTCATAGACACTTTGTTTAAACATGATCAAGAATAAAAGGAAATAAATGGATGAAAAGACTAGATACCATGATCAGGTTTAAATAGAATGAAACAGTAGATTGTTACACTATAGTGAATGACATTAGATTTAAGAGAAATAAATCTGTGGTTACCATGGCATCAAAATCCTATAAATACCGCCACTGTTTGTTTTCAAAGACACTTTCCCTTGACAAAGGCGTGTTAAACATACCGAAACGTTTGGGAGTTTGCTCTTTGGGCAAAATTAATTAGTTTAGTAAGAAATCATTGTAAATAACACACTTTTTTCATTAGATGTTTATTATAATAACCAATAAATCTCAGCAATGCGTGTTTCGTTCTACATTATTATTCATAGTGTCATGCCCTTGTCAGCCCGCTAGTTTTTTGTGTACCCATCGAGCATATAATGACCTCCCCTTTTTCGGGCCCCTTAAACAAATACTACATTTAACTGAATAGGATCCTGGTTTGTGTTTTCAGCCTGCATGTTATTGAAGACACACCGCACTAAATGGAATGCATGGACATCTCTGCCGACAAGCTTACTGTCCTGTCTTTCCTGTATCATTTTGCAGACAATAAGACAAAAGACTTGAGGACATGCAGTTCCGTGGGGAACTTCAGTGTGACAGACATGCGCAGTACGGGGACAGTAGAGGAATGTAACGCTGTGCGCTTGCGCACTCGTCTTTTCGAACGGGAAGCTGTTTGGTGCCCAGCACTACACAGCAGCCGCTGAATTTAAAGAGACAGACATAATTTTCATTAACTAATTTTAGCGCTCAAACGCACGCCCGCGCCTTCATTGTCTTAAAGTTTTTAACGGAAGTCATGTATATAGAGATGTTTATTAAATATAGCTTTTTAAGTTAAGTGTCGTGGCTGATCCGAGTCCAAGATTTCGTATGATTTAGGGACAATGGCGAAAATTCAAGCTCATCTACAGCAAATAAGCCAACTCCAAGAGCAGGCCTACGCGGTACAAAAACAAGTGCAGCAACAACACTTCCAAAAACTAAAGGTAAGAAAGAGCTCCGTTTAATGTGTAAGACTATTACTGTCGTATATAGCATGCCCAATAATACCCAGCCGTGAAGCGCAACGACACCCACTCGAATTGTGTAGTCGTACTACTACTAGTGCAAGTATTACCACAGTTTGATTTGTAGACAAAGAATACGCTGTGCACAAAACTAGTCAAGTCGTGTGCAGATTTGTGTAATGTAATTCTATTCACACAAGCCCCGTAATAACGTGGCACAGAGATATGCAGTATGAAGGTCCTGCGCGGTTCTGCGTGCAGACCGAGTGTGTTTCACTTCCTCGGAGTCTGCACAAAGGCTGCTGTCTCTCTCTCTCTGTATTTCTTGCGCAGTGAATAGTGTACACAGACAGTGCAGTCGCATACTGTTATTTTTTTTCTTACACCGTTTGTTTACAAGCTATATGAAATTGCATTCTTGTTTAAATGGTGTGCGAGTATTATTTTATTTATTGGTATTCTATAGGAGAATGTTCTTTACCGAAATTGAAACTGTATCCGTTTCTCTTCGGTCGAGTACCCTGCTTGTGACTGCAGAACATTAACATTGTGTACCCGTCAGAAGAAAAGTTACGAGTTGTAACCGGCTTATACTGTCAGGCTAGTAGTACCACAGTAGCGTAATGAAGCCGCGACTGTCTTATCTGTGGGACCACGACAAGCTGTGACCTGAATGCAGATTGTCATATTTTCAGCTATTTATAGGACCAGGCTTCATAACCGCTAACAGAAGTGCCCTGTTCATATGGAGGTAGGCGGTGGTCTTCACGGGATACCGTATTCACGTAATTCTAACAAAAAACATGAAACCCTTATAATTGGTGTTTGTCTTGAATGAACTCCGTTGTTTTGTACAGGAGGTATTACACACCATGTCATACTGTACCGCCCCCCCTTCCCTCCCTCCACCCCGGCAACACATTTACTGCACACTACACCACGTTTTAACACTAAGCATAGAGATTTTACACCTGTATAAACACATGCACGCCTCCTCATAGGTATTCTGAACAGTTCATTCGAGTGTGTTGAATTGTTACGGTTTGGTTGACATACTAATGTTGTTCTTATTACGGTATGTGATTCATAACTGGCTTTATGAGGGTATTGATAAAGCTATTTAAAAAGGACATCATGTTTGCCTTACACAAGATGCTAGACGCTTAAATAAATGAACATTCTCAGCTGTTCACTACTAGTTTTGAAATGTTTAGTTTAAGAAGTGCATTCTCCATTGAAAACGCGAGGGACGATGGCACTAGCTGAATTTGCTACCAGTCCTCCTTCGTAGTGTACATCTACAAATCTCATTTTTTTTTTTATTCGCAGTGCTGAAATTAAAGCAATGTTGCAATTTTGTATCCTTTTTCAATGACGGCCATATAAACTATCAAATTGCTACTTTTTTTGTTTTGTTTTTTGCCCGAAATGTCATTGTTCAAACTGTCATAGTTAAAATAATTATATCTCTTCAGCTTGAACGAATGGACTTAATTGAAGTTTATCCAATAGGACATGTTCTAGATAAAGGTAACCCGAGTCACTCCTTCAGAGTCAGCGCAGAGAGTGGAACCAGAGGGCATAAGAGTGTAGGACAGAAGCATTTTGTTAACACAGAGTTCTAATGCATGGACTAGCCGACCAGGTGACCTAGTACAGGGCATGACGAGAAGGTCATGAAGGGCAAGGCAGTGTTGCCTTCGTTGGGCGTGAAGATTCAAGGGCACCAAGGCAGTTCTAGGGGGCAAAACATAAATCCAACCCAAGAGCACCAAGGCGATGTCATACTCATACATAAAACAACAAAAAATAAATACAGAGAGCCCATTATGTTGATGAAATGTTAATTCAGACAAATAAAAATCAATGTTTTCTGGGTGATTCACACACTAATTGTTACAAAAATAAAATGGGTCACTTTTCCATTGTAAAAATGGTATAAACATATCCAATTTAAAAACAAACTTTCATAATGAAAAAATACAAAGGGTAATTTGGCAAAAAATAGGTATTCAGGGTATTTTTTTACTAAAGTCTGTCACCCTGTTAACAAGAGCTAAATATAGCGCTTGTCTGTGTCCTGCAATTAAAGCTTTTTTAAAACCCTCTATGCCATGTGTTTCATAATTTAGGGTAAGCAAGTTCAACTGGATTTCATATAACAAGTTATCCGCTGGTGAAGTGAACGTTTAATCAGTGCATTTATAAATGTTAAAAATAGTATTCTTTCAGAAATTGTGATTTTCACGGAGAATTGGATATTATTATTACACGACACTGGTTCTAAAAAAACTTGACTCGGGAGAGACGAAGACGGACACACTCGTCCTCTGAAACGTGTGCCGTCAGCCGTCCGCTGCTTTTCACTCTGCAGGCCTGCCATGCAGCCACTCCTCAGAGCTCAGGAATAGCCTGGACTCAAACCGACGACCTCCAGGCTGTGGGGCGCATCCTGCACTCCACGCGGAGCCCCCTCTGGGAACATTTTTAAAAGAACTAGATTATTTTCTTTCAGTAAGATCCCCTTATAGTGAAGGCCAGTTTATTTCATATTCAGCATTTCTTTTTCATATACAGGTATAATTAAGGTGACCATATGGCTCTGTGTTCAGTGGGACAGTTTGAGACGGTTCAGGCTTTTCAACTCGCAACCCAATGCATTCTGGTACGTTTTACCTGGCAACCCAATGCATTCTGGTACGTTTTACCTGTCTCAGGTACCATTCTTTCCTTTAAGTGAAGCAGGACTATGCTTACCAGAATGCATTGGGTTGTGAGTTGAAAAGCCTGAACTGTCCCAAACTGTCCCGCTGAACACAGAGCCAGATGGTCACTTTAGGTATAATTAAATGGTGTACACATGCAGTGTTATATATATATAATACATACTGCAGTGATTTATACAACAACTATGGAGGGCTTCTTAAGATGGGTTTTCGTATTGGTTCCAGACATTCCCAATAAGATTAAACATGACTAACAGTCTGAATGTGCCTGCTGTCCGTGCCACTGTTGCCAAAGTGAGTCTGCTTGGAATTCAGCATTGAAAGAGCATTGTACATTCCCTCATGTCTTGTATTCTGTCTCAGTCACTGCTGTAAAGTAGTCACATGACATGTAGTGTTCTAATACAGCTGCGGCTGGTTTTACCAGACGAGCACTCATCCTCAAAACCCTTACGGAAAGTAAGATTAATGCTACTCTGGGTTTGTGAAACCGGCCGGTGGAGTTTTAAACATTCAATATAAACAGACTTGCTCCTTTTCAATGGTAAACAAATAACGTGCATCAAAGAATCCAGTGCCACATTTAAATACCACAGCCATTTATATTACAAGCACGACGGTCAAACTCCAATTTCAAGTTTAGAACTTTTGATTGATAAAGTAAAGCACTCAACCAATATCTTGCTGCTTTATTTACCTTTCCATTCAGTGGAGAATGGAGTGGCATTCTTATATTGCAAAGGCAAATGTCATTCTCCAGTATTCTAAAATATTAAGGTTTAAATATTCTTTAATTTAAAAATTAGCTGGAAAGCAAAATTTGAACCATATTACAGTAAAAGAAATCTCCTGGAGTAAAATGGACCCTGTACCCCTTCACCTATTAGAGAAAGGGGAGGTACAGTACAATGTGTTTAAAGGGAAGGCACTCTTCTCTACAGTACAATGTGTTTAAAGGAGACACACTCTTCTCTACAGTACAATGTGTTTAAAGGAGACACACTCTTCTCTACAGTACAATGTGTTTAAAGGGAAGGCACTCTTCTCTACAGTAGAATGTGTTTAAAGGAGACACACTCTTCTCTACAGTACAATGTGTTTAAAGGAGACACACTCTTCTCTACAGTACAATGTGTTTAAAGGAGACACACTCTTCTCTACAGTACAGTGTGTTTAAAGGAGACACACTCTTCTCTACAGTACAATGTGTTTAAAGGAGACACACTCTTCTCTACAGTAGAATGTGTTTAAAGGAGACACACTCTTCTCTACAGTACAATGTGTTTAAAGGGAAGGCACTCTTCTCTACAGTACAATGTGTTTAAAGGAGACACACTCTTCTCTACAGTACAGTGTGTTTAAAGGGAGGCACGCTCCTGTACAGTACAATGTGTTGTTTAAAGGGGAGGCACGCTCCTGTACAGTACAATGTGTTTAAAGGAGACACACTCTTCTATACAGTACAATGTGTTTAAAGGGGAGGCACACTCCTGTACAGTACAATGTGTTTAAAGGAGACACACTCTTCTATACAGTACAATGTGTTTGAAGGGAGGCACGCTCCTGTACAGTACAATGTGTTTAAAGGGGAGGCACGCTCCTGTACAGTACAATGTGTTTAAAGGAGACACACTCTTCTATACAGTACAATGTGTTTAAAGGGGAGGCACGCTCCTGTACAGTACAATGTGTTTGAAGGGAGGCACGCTCCTGTACCGTACAGTGTGTTGTTTTATTAGACCTCATTCATGCGTTGGTTTTCTTCGGTATTTTTTTGACAGTCATTTATAAATTCTGTTATATCAGTGAATACGAACGTAGTCATTTTCCCACAAGCAGTGCATGTTAGAATAGTCAATGTTTATCTCTGCACTGCAATTTTATGGTAAATTCTGTTGAAGTAACAATAAACTTAACTGTCATAATCTTGTGTTGTTGATGGCAGTTTGTGAACTGTCAATAAAATTGAATCTCTGAAATTGAATATTTTTATGAACTGTAGGTTATTTTTTTTTTAATACACACACAATATGTTAATAATTCACCTTTGTTTTAACTACTAATAGAAATTGGTTAAATAGGCAATAAAAAAAGGATTTGGGGTAAAAACGTTTCATTTTGAAAATCATTAGCTCTACATTTTAGATCAAAATGTTTTTTGTTTTTTTTAATCAAACTCAACCCGTTCCATAATCTAAAAATGTTTAAGACAATGTATATCTTTCAGATTTTCAGAAATGAGTGATAATTTCTGTATGCACGTAACTCTTACTATAGGTGCAATCAGCAACTCATTTTCTGATCTCATTTTGGACCGATAACAGAAAGTAATCAATGCACTTTGGCAAAAATAATATGTAGTCTCTTCACTAAAGCTCCTTCAATTCAACTGCTGAAAACATGCATGTGCATATTGTATTACATAGTATAATGTAATTCATGTTATGCCACTCTCTCGTGTGGCTGTATTGCCGTGAGCTCTTTGTTTGTAATCTCATGGAAAGTTAGTGACCGGATCTTCTTTTTCAGATACATTCTATTGCTCAGCAGACTGTGTGTCCGTTACAACCAGCACTGTGTTCAAAGCACCGACACTCAAAGTACACATATTTTAAGATGTAAACTTAAAAGTAAAAATTGAACTTTGATCTAATTGTCTACTTGCATGAGGATACTTTTAATAGAGCAATTTCGTACAGACTTGACAAAAGCGCTGGTCTGAAGAATGCTTTTCTCTACACCCAGCCCACCTGTCAGAAGGGAGGAGCTCCGTGCTGCGTACTCTGTACTGCCTTGTAAACATTACTAGATTAGTGTACAGAACCTTCAAATGAGTTCAGGGAGCTACAGTGTTGTTACTGATATCTTAATCAGTGCAGTGATGTCATAAGCCACATTACAATAAAAAAAATACTGTTTATTTTAAAATAGGCCTTCGCAAACCAACTAGTGCAGCGGCACATGTTTAAAACACACACACATACACACACACACAATGTTCTTATTGAGGGAAGCCTTCATGGGATAAACAATGTCATGAACAAACCTGAGATACAGTATTTCTGTCTTCGGTGTTCAGTGGCGGAAGGATAACTAACCTTGTCCGCTCTTGACAGAAATACCGTTTGTCATGGTTTATCAGGAGTGTAGAAGTCATGAAAGCTTTCTAATGCAACTGAAAATGTGCACATGCTACTAATATAATATACCTAGGGCTTCGGTTTTTTGGTTTTTATTAATTTCATTTTTCTGTGCTTATTGTTGAACTATTTGAGATTTATGTAAATTTTTTTACATTTGGCCACAGTTTTCAATTCTGTTTTAAATTCCATGAGTGTGTATTGAACTGTAATGTATCTTTGTCTCGTGAGCAAGAACAGTGCTCCGTATTCCGTTGTAACCTTGTTCTAAATCTTGCACGCGTCTTACAATCCTCCAGTAGAAATGGAGGCGTTTGCTGCCACTCAGTAGTTGGGGTGGGTTCAAAATGAAAATCAGAAGCCCTACATAGACCGTATTCCTTTGTTTTGTGATCAAATGTTTTTATTGAGGAAATCACAAAACAAGAACAGTACAGAAATTCCCAGTACAAGTGAAATTCCCATTTTCTTTAACCCCCCCTCCCGGGTAGCTATCCCCCTCCCTCCCAGTACCCCCCACAAGGACCCCAGGTATCTAAATTAGACCGGATTTAACAACGGCTTGATGATATCAGCCCATATACCGTATTCCTATGAATTTAACACGCAGCCCAAATTTCCCACCCTCAATCTGAGGAAAGAAATAAAACCTCAAATAAATATGCATTTACAAAGATACAACCTCAATTACACATATAAGAAAACGACGTATGGAGGCAGTTTTTTGATAGTTCTTTTATTGGATTTGATGTTTTTATTTTTTATTTTTATTCATGCATTCATAGGTAAATAAACTAGGGAATTACATTTACTCAGGAACGTCTGGCAGGAAAAATGTTTTTTTGCAGTGTATCCAGTTCCTGCTCCCTCCTGCAGTGCTGGCACTCTGAAAGGAGGGAGACGTTTTTTGGACATTTTATTTTTTCTCCTCGCGATCGCTCTCGTGTGAATGTTGAGAAATGGATTGCACAGTTCATTTATGATGTGTGATTAAAAATGTCAAGATTCTGCAGTGTGTTTAAAAATATAACCCTGTGATACGAACAACACGGGACACAGCAGGTACTGTGATGTTGCTCTGGAAAACACTGCAGGGTCTTCTGTAATACTCCTCTTAAAAATTATTCATCTTTTTTATTTATTTTTTCTGGCTTTGCTTCAGCAGTGGGCAATGTGATCATTGTTTTTTTTTTAGCTCGTAAGACATTTCAAGCAATGTTCAAGTACTGCCACAGCTCTTCTGTTTCTGTATTGCTTTATAATTCATGTATTCTGTTATTCAGGTGGAAGATGCCTTGTCCTATCTGGACCAGGTTAAAATCCGATTTGGAAATGATCCTGGGATATACAATAAGTTTCTTGACATAATGAAAGAGTTCAAGTCACAGAGGTATGTATTCAGCAGTCCATTGTCTTTGAGGTGTTCTTCTGTTATATTTAGTGAAACATAGTTAAAACGTAGTGATTGTAGCTAACGCATTAGCTAACACATTCATTCCATACATCGTGCCTGTTGTATAATTCCATTTATAGAAATGTGCAGTTTTGAAAGAAGCACGTGCATTTTCGTTGTAGAATGCAATATCTAGTACTGCACTAGGTTAAATAAATATCATTTTGCAAGCCATGCTTTCAGATTTTGCTGCACTTCCTTGGTCATCTGGAGTGTGAAATTGACCACTTTAATAATCAATCAATCGATCAATCAATCTTTTTCTTATATAGTGCCTTTCATGATAAATCGCCTCAAAGCGCTTCATAGATAAAAAATAATAATATACAAAACAATTGAGAAATAATAAAAGATGATAAAATACCCCTTTAATAGCTTCTAGCCTGTCATTAACCAACCAACTGCTCCCTTATTGACTGGTGAAGTGACCCAGCAAGTGCAAGTGCAATAGACTGAGAATAAGGCATGGAATCTGACACATTTCTTTAACCTAATGTAGTGCCACATATTTTAAAATGAGAATGGGAGTGTAGAACAGGTTTAGGACATTCTTCAGTTGGCTGCAATCATTTGAATAGGAGGCAGTGTTGGGGCCAGGGGCTGGCTCTCCAGGCTTGTGTGTAACACTCTGCCTCAGAAAGGGTTTTATCAGAACATGAATATAGTTTTGTTATAAATTGCTAATAGACACAAAATATTTATACCAGTTTGTATGCAAGTGAAATAAAACCACAATCTTAACTAGTGTATTATTATTATTCTTATTTAGATTCACTTTGTTTTCTGTGCCAGCCATCACATCATGGTGATTTTAAACTCTTAAGCACCCTTGTAGCTGCAATAGAGCACTCGGAAACATGTCTAATCTACAAGTACAGTCGAGCTCTCAGAAACATGTCTAATCTATAAGCATAGTGGAGCTCTCAGAAACATGTCTAATCTACAAGTACAGTGGGTACACCAGAGTGTAACCATTAACCCTATCCGGTCCATTGTCGGACCCTGTCCGACATCATCAAAAAAACGCAAAAAACAGGTTTCTAGTCATTTTTTCTCCGGAAAAAGCAGAGAAAACCATTCAATGACTGAGTGGGAGCGACAGGAGCCGAGACAAGCCGATTTAAAAAAAAAAAAAAAGGCATATCTCATGAATAGTCATACTTGCCCCTGGCATCCCATATGGGAGGTCGTAAGGAAACAAGCTGGCTGTTACTGTATCAGCGCACAGAGACTATCACAGACATTTGCAGAGCTTTTTTGAGATGTTATAGTAATAAAATAATGACTTGGATTGCATTATTGAGGAGTTTGGTGATAAAACGTGTGATCAGGAGATGATCGATCGGTATGTACGACTATTATTATTATTATTATTATTATTATTATTTATTTCTTAGCATATGTGAAAGCGATAGCGAACGAAAGGGTGGGGCGGGGCTGGAGATGCCTAGTGAGTGCTTTGTTGATATGCAGGGCCTTTTAAACCCGTTTGACTGAAAAAAAATACTTTTAAACAGCGCTTCTAAAATTAACTGCGCGTGTGAAAATAAATTGGACCTGACGCGCCTGACGCGCACTTAATAAATGGACTGCAAAGGGTTAACCTGACCCACTGCAACACTCTGCCCCCAGTGGATAAATGAAATAGTACATTTGTATTTTTTACATCCACTAGGGGCATAGTGTAGCAGGGGGACAGATTAATGGTTAATTAGATGGAAAACAGAAGATTAATTATTACGTAAAATAGATTTCCTGAAGTAAGTGAAGCCTGGTGTTTTTTTTTTTTTTATGATGGATGTTAATTATTTCTTGTCTTTGCTGCAGTTTGAGCCTTCTTGGCCAGGTCCCCATTGTGAGCTGTTTTTTCACTGTTCTCAACCCCCTGCAGTGTTTACAAGAAACACATTAGATAAATAAAGTAAAGATTTTTATTTATTCTTTTTTTTGTTTGTTTTTATACTTTTGCTCAGGAACAATCACCAGGAGAAAGACTGTTACGTCTAAACCCAACAGTGTCTCCAGTTCACACTCCCTCCTGCAACAATGCTGGTGATTGAAATGAGTGTCATGTTGTTGGAACTGAAAACCAGGGTTGTTGCAGGAGGGAGCATGATCTGGATACACTGCGATCCTTGGAAGAGATGTTTCATTCTCCTGATGAACGCTGAGAAATGTATTACCCAGTTGATTTACGACCCATGATGTGTGATTAGAAATCGGCAGTATGTTACAAAATACAATGCTGCGATACGGACAATACAGGTACAACAAAGGTAATGTTTCTCTGGTAAACTTTGCAGGGTTTTATGTACACTTTGTGTCTCTTAGTATTTCTAAATTCAGCACTATTGAGAGTTTAAACAGTTCAGCACATTTGTCACTGCGATTGGCAGATGGTTCATTAACCGTGGCCAATACAACATCTCTTAATTCATGTGTTTGTTTGTTTTTAAGCATCGACACACCTGGTGTGATCAGCAGAGTTTCTCAGCTATTCCACGGGCATCCTGACCTTGTGCTGGGATTCAATGCCTTCCTCCCTCCCGGATATAGGATTGAAATCCCCAAGAACGGAGTCGTCTCTCTGCAGTCTCCTCTGTCAGCCCAGGTGGGTGGAAGACTTCTTGAGAAAACCAATATAAAGTGCTTGGATACTTGTATCCCTGATATATCTAAAATATTTCTTCAGGGATGGAAATAAGGCTGCAATTGCTCAGCTGTTTGATCCATTTCTTGAGCCTCAACAGTGTGGCTAATCTGGCTGGTATTAAAACCTGGAATGGGTGAAACTGCTATGCATAGCAGTGGGTTTCTTATTTCCATTCCTGGATCAGTAAATTAAGTTTATTAATGGCTTTTTCAAATACACGTTTACCATAATGTGCTTCTTACAATGGAAATCGTGAGATCTATGAAGTGATGGTAAAACATATTCTATAAGATTTACTGGAATTACTAAGGGTCTCCCCTGGTAAAGGCACGGCCGCGTGGTGTGCAGGGAGAGTCGTACAGTCAGGGGAGCGCAGGGGTCCCCGAGGGTCTCCCCTGGTAAAGGCACGGCCGCGTGGTGTGCAGGGAGAGTCGTACAGTCAGGGGAGCGCAGGGGTCCCCGAGGGTCTCCCCTGGTAAAGGCACGGCGACGTGGTGTGCAGGGAGAGTCGTACAGTCAGGGGAGCGCAGGGGCTCCCGAGGGTCTCCCCTGGTAAAGGCATGGCCGTGTGGTGTGCAGGGGGTCATAGTTGGGGGAGTTTAGGGTCCTGGCTGTGCGAAGTCAGACGTCTTTGCTCGGGATTCAACAGGGATAATTGCAAAGCATACGACATGGTTTATTTAGATTTCCAGAAAGCTTTTGACAAAGTCCCGCATAAAAGATTAATTCTCAAACTGAACGCAGTAGGGATTCAAGGAAATGCATGCACATGGATTAGGGAGGGGTTAACATGTAGAAAACAGAAAGTACTGATTAGAGGAGAAACCTCAAAATGGAGCAAAGTAACCAGTGGAGTACCACAAGGATCAGTATTAGGTCCTCTGCTATTCCTAATGTACATTAATGATTTAGATTCTGGTATAGTTAGCAAACTTGTTAAATTTGCAGACAACACAAAAATAGGAGGAGTGGCAAACACTGTTGCAGCAGCAAAGGTCATTCAAAATGATCTAGACAGCATTCAGAACTGGGCAGTCACATGGCAAATGACATTTAATAGAGAAAAGTGTAAAGTATTGCATGCAGGCAATAAAAATGTGCATTATAAATATCATATGGGAAATACTGAAATTGAAGAAAGGAAATATGAAAAAGACCTAGGAGTTTATGTTGACTCAGAAATGTCTTCATCTAGACAATGTGGGGAAGCTATAAAAAAGGCCAACAAGATGCTCGGATATATTGTGAGAAGTGTTGAATTTAAATCAAGGGAAGTAATGTTAAAACTTTACAGTGCATTAGTAAGACCTCACCTAGTTCTGGTCACCTCGTTACAAAAAGGATATTGCTGCTCTAGAAAGAGTGCAAAGAAGAGCAACCAGAATTATCCCGGGTTTAAAAGGCATGTCGTATGCAGACAGGCTATAAGAATTGAATCTATTCAGTCTTGAACAAAGAAGACTACGCAGTGATCTGATTCAAACATTCAAAATTCTAAAAGGTATAGACAATGTCGACCCAGGGAACTTTTTTGACCTGAAAAAAGTAACGAGGACCAGGGGTCACAAATGGAGATTAGATAAAGGGGCATTCAGAACAGAAGATAGGAGGCACTTTTTTACACAGAGAATTGTGAGGGTCTGGAACCAACTCCCCAGTAATGTTGCTGAAGCTGACACCCTGGGATCCTTCAAGAAGCTGCTTGATGAGATTCTGGGATCAATAAGCTACTAACAACCAAACAAGCAAGATGGGCTGAATGGCCTCCTCTCGTTTGTAAACTTTCTTATGTTCTTATGGGAGCACTGGCTCTGGTGCTGGGTTAGTGAGGTATAACCACAGGGACTGTTTCACTTCACTGTGCTAGTAGCCAGTAGCTCACATCCACTGTGGAGCCCCTGGGGTAAAAAAAACCCACTGACTCTCCAGAAAATGATTTCACTTTTAATTCCAGGTGTCTCCTAGTCCTGTAAAGAATGCCGCTGCTGCTGCTGCCCCTGTTCTGTCTGCTGCAGCTTCCACAATCAATGAGACCGCCTGCAGCCACGGCGAGGGCACCAACTCTGTGTGCAGCCCTACAGAATATCAGCGGAAGCTCACCTCCCCTCTGCTCAGCAAGGAGAAGGAGAGCCAGCCCCCACCCCCAACACTGCCTCTCCCCCAGCCCAGCACCACATCCCCCACTCCGGACCCCAGCCCCATCGAGTTTGACAGCGCCATCAGCTACGTCAATAAAATCAAGAACCGCTTTCTTGACCACCCTGAAATATACAGGTCCTTTCTGGAGATACTCCACACCTACCAGGTACAAGTGTTTGCATTTATTATCCCTTCCACTGTGTACCCCTGACTGAAGTGTTCACAAGAAACACATTACGTTACCTTTGCAAGTCCTTCCGATATGTAACATGTTAAAATAGGAAAATATCCCAGGAATAAAGAATAAGTTGAGTAGCACTTACTTTACCCAGTGACTCAAAACAAAGGATGCCAAATAACAGTTCAGGTTAAACGTTGTTTTGTTTATTCCCTGAAATAAATAGTACATAAAGTTGACACAGCATTTTATTTATTTTTTCCTTTTTTCATTCCTTGCCATTGCCGTTTCTTCACAGTAAACAGCGGCCATCGACACGTTTTCATAAAGTAATAACATGAGGTTTACTTGTGCCTTTTTGTAGCTGAACAAGCAAACGAAAACTGAAATTTAACTTTAAACACTGAAAATCCCAAGAATGTCATGGGACAGACAAAAGTGAAGCATGTCATTCTGAAATGCCTCGCTTAAACAATTACCAACTTCCTGAAAATGTTGTGCAGTGATTTTTATATAGATTGTATATAATTTTTTTTTTGTTGCAACTGTAATGTGGAATGTAATAAACGAGAACTATAAGTGACTTTTTTCCCCTTCATTTTAGAACACCATTTCCACGTTTGTTTTATTTGAAGTGTTTGTTTGTTTGCTTGTTCAGCTACAAAAAGGCACAAGTAAACCTCATGTTATTACTTTATGAAAACGTGTCGATGGCCGCTGTTTACTGTGAAGAAACGGCAAAGTCTGGTAAGAAATAAATAAATAACAAAGGCAAGGAATGAAAAAAAAGGAAAAAAATAAATAAAATGTGGTTCGTTTGGATTTTAGGAAGTCATAAAACCATTTCCAGTGTATATTTTGGATATACACCGATTTTTTTTTTTTTTTTGTATCGGGGGGTGTTGTACCGTTTTTTTATCGGTTAAAACCGAAAATCAGAAGCCCTAATTATGACCCATGAAGTGTGATTAAAAATTTCAACAGAGTCTACTGTTTAAAAATCTAACACTGCGATAGGGACACAGCAGAGGTAATGTCATGTGTGATCTGGGCACAGCAAAGGTAATGTCATGTGCGATAGGGACACAGCAGAGGTAATGTCATGTGCGATAGGGACACAGCAGAGGTAATGTCATGTGTGATAGGGACACAGCAGAGGTAATGTCATGTGTGATAGGGACACAGCAAAGGTAATGTCATGTGTGATAGGGACACAGCAGAGGTAATGTCATGTGTGATAGGGACACAGCAGAGGTAATGTCATGTGTGATAGGGACACAGCAGAGGTAATGTCATGTGTGATAGGGACGCAGCAGAGGTAATGTCATGTGCGATAGGGACACAGCAGAGGTAATGTCATGTGCGATAGGGACACAGCAGAGGTAATGTCATGTGCGATAGGGACACAGCAGAGGTAATGTCATGTGCGATAGGGACACAGCAGAGGTAATGTCATGTGCGATAGGGACACAGCAGAGGTAATGTCATGTGCGATAGGGACACAGCAGAGGTAATGTCATGTGCGATAGGGACACAGCAGAGGTAATGTCATGTGCGATAGGGACACAGCAGAGGTAATGTCATGTGCGATAGGGACACAGCAGAGGTAATGTCATGTGCGATAGGGACACAGCAGAGGTAATGTCATGTGCGATAGGGACACAGCAGAGGTAATGTCATGTGCGATAGGGACACAGCAGAGGTAATGTCATGTGCGATAGGGACACAGCAGAGGTAATGTCATGTGCGATAGGGACACAGCAAAGGTAATGTCATGTGCGATAGGGACACAGCAGAGGTAATGTCATGTGCGATAGGGACACAGCAGAGGTGTTGTCATGTGCGATAGGGACACAGCAGAGGTGTTGTCATGTGCGATAGGGACACAGCAGAGGTGTTGTCATGTGCGATAGGGACACAGCAGAGGTTATGTCATGTGCGATGGGGACACAGCAGAGGTAATGTCATGTGTGATAGGGACACAGCAGAGGTAATGTCATGTGTGATAGGGACACAGCAGAGGTAATGTCATGTGCGATAGGGACACAGCAGAGGTAATGTCATGTGCGATAGGGACACAGCAGAGGTAATGTCATGTGTGATAGGGACACAGCAGAGGTGTTGTCATGTGCGATAGGGACACAGCAGAGGTAATGTCATGTGCGATAGGGACACAGCAGAGGTAATGTCATGTGCGATAGGGACACAGCAGAGGTAATGTCATGTGCGATAGGGACACAGCAGAGGTAATGTCATGTGCGATAGGGACACAGCAGAGGTAATGTCATGTGTGATAGGGACACAGCAGAGGTAATGTCATGTGTGATAGGGACACAGCAGAGGTAATGTCATGTGCGATAGGGACACAGCAGAGGTAATGTCATGTGCTGCTTGCAAGTACTGAAGGGGGTTCTGTAGCCATTATGTGTTAATAAGCAAGTTACTGGCGTCCATCGCAGATCAATGCAGTTGGTTACAATTATTTCATTTCACTGTAACACTAAGGGCTACATTCTCCATTCCCTTCAATGCTGATTTGAATAGTTTCCAAAGTGTTAAATGTTTAGCATTAAATATCAAAAATATATAGATCAGCTGTAGTGTTTATACAGAATTGTACATGGCAGGGTTATTTATAAATACTGTACTTGTTAAAACCAGACCTTTTCATATACAGGAAACCTGCCTTATTTGTGTGCTAATAATTATCAATTACAGGTTTAGATTGGATTTTAGCAACATTTGGAGAAATAAATGATAAAATGTTTTGAGACGTATTGGTAGGTAGGTAGATAATACATAATGTGTGCCCCCAGCTCTCAGCAGTTCAGTACGCTTTCCTGTGTTCCGGTGATAGCAGCATTCTGAGTGGTGCTGGGTTCTGTCGCTCCATGCTTGTGTGGAGAATGAATTTCAACTCCATCCCACCTACTCTACAGAGGAAGGGCACATGTTCAGTCTAGCACTTCAGAGTCATCAGACAAGCTTAAAGTAAACACAGTTTGTAGAAACTAACTGAGTATTGAAGCAACAGAACTACTCAGCATGGTGTGACTTCCTTTTTATACAGTACATTGTGCAATAATAGCCATTTAAGTTATCGGTTTATTGCATAGCAGTCTGATCCATTCCAGGTTTTACTATAAGCTCAATTAACTACCAAGTAACACAATCTGGAATTTCTGAAACAGCTATGCAGTGGGAGTGTGATTTCCACCCCTGTTGTACTAACATGATGAATACTTTTCATTTTGTTGTGTCTTTCTTGGTTTTGTCAGAAAGAACAGTTAGATGTGAAGGAGTCCAAGGGAAGAGCTGGCAGTGGAATGACAGAGGATGAGGTTTTCTCTAAAGTAGCCAGTCTCTTTAAAGGACAAGAGGACTTGCTGTCAGAGTTCGGACAGTTCCTCCCTGACGCTAAACGATCCCTGGTACGTGTCTGTCCTATTCTGATTATAACTGTCTAAACGATCCCTGGTCCGTGTCTGTCCTGCTCTGATTATAACTGTCTAAACGATCCCTGGTCCGTGTCTGTCCTGCTCTGATTATAACTATGTGCGTTAGCCCCACTGTGGAGCTCCTGGGTGTAAAGAGGCGATTGGTTTGGGGATCGGAGGACACCACAAACCCTTAGTTCTCCTGAGCTGTTGTAGGGTATTGTGGCAGTGAACGTGATTGGACAAAATTGGAAAAAAAAAAATAGTGTGTTCTCTTAAAAAAACAAAAAACAAAAAGAAAACACACTACCACTATCTGGCCCCTTGATCTCGTCAGGAAGTTGAAATCTTGCGCGATGTCGTAGCTACCAGGTTCAGAGGCAGCAGATTTAAAACACAGGCTGATCACTCTTGATTTCTAACCTGAGATCCACACCCTGTTCTCCAATAGGACTTGGGGAGCGTCTCATAGTAAGCACACACACATAGCTAAGCTAAATCCAGTCCCGTCTCCCAGGGACATGGCTCAGTACAGCAGCACTCCCGTTCGGTCTTGTTGCTGCAGCAATTACATTAACATTGTTTGTTTTCAGTTTACCGGAAGTGGATTGACAGGAAAAGATCACTTCAAGAAAATGGAAGAGGGAGAAGACATTTCGAAACACAGTAAAAAGAGAGTTCGACCAATGCTGATGCCTCAGGTTAAGGTAATTTCAGTCAAAACCTTCTTTTATCCACTGAAAGGATCTAGTGATCTGAATTGTGATCATAAGGTTATAAGAAGTAGTGAAGTGTTTCAGCCAGTGCTGCTTCACATTCGGATTTAGTTCGTTGGGTGGGGGGGGTGGTGGGGGTGGGGGGGAGCTACATGGCAATACTATACTTATCTTTATTCCCAACCATAGAAAATGAAACTCCTTTTAATGCTGTTGAGTCACAGAATCGATGTACATTCAGCAGACTCTAGAACATATTTGCCAGCTGGTTACAGTGTCTGCTGCGCTGACAAACTATACGAAACAGGACAGTTTACCACAGTGGGGAGGGGGGTTCCATAGGGGTAGCCTAGCTCTCCAAGACTGTGTTCATAAAAACCTCAATACGGTGCTGTTTAGAGACAGTAGTGATGTTAACGTCCTTGATGCATCTGTTTGTGATATTTGAGACCACTGGAATTGTCTTATTATTAGTCATATAAAGGTATTGATTTGCTTTGCTCTCTAATTGAGAAAGGGTGCAGAGTTCTGGCACAGAAGACATGTACCCACTGCTCTGTGGAAACCCTGTATTCCAGTGGGAAAGCATTTGTAGTGCTTTTGTAGACAGCAGGGCGTGCAGGCGCATTCATAATAGAGAATCAAACCCCAGATTAGCACTTCAATGGTAGGAGCGCATTGTGTCTGAAAGCACTGTTCCAGGGAGCCAAGGCCCTTAGTGTAGATGTGTTTCCCTTTCATGTACGAAATGTATCCATTACATATCGGGTTATCTTTAACCTGAAAATTCAGAGACTTACCAAAGCTGTCACACAGTGACCGTCAACGTCATCACGCCAGCCTCCGCCCCTCCTGGAAGAGACTAGGCTCCATGATGATGTTTGAACAGCACCATTTTCTTTTCAGCTTGATTCGAGCAAGCTGCAGAGAGATTCATCTTCTCAAACGGTTTCCAACAGGGTTACTGATGCCCTGCAGAATGCCAGAGCAGCGTCCATGCGTTCCCAGTATGGGTACAAGCGGGGCATTTTTCAAACGTGGTGCTTGCCTAAGGGCTTGACCCCACGATCTGTCCCATGACAGTTTTGCTGCAAATTTTGCAGGACCTGTTTGATGAGGAGAAATCCTCCTCTACATTTAAAAAGTCTGTCTGGCAGGTATTTCAGCTTGCCATGTTAAAACTGACTTGCTCCCCAGGAGTTCACTTCCTGGCGGGGCAATTTTTGAAAGAGCCACGGAGGCTGCGCCCTCCCTTTAAGGACAAGGTTCCTCGGTGGAGGCTGAACGTAGTGCTGGAGGCACTCATGAACCCGCCCTTTGAGCTCCTGCATTCAGCTGAGCTGAAGCATCTCTTTTTAAGACATTTTTGCTTGACATCACCTCTGCCAAGCTTGTGAGCGAGATGCAGGCCTTTTCTGTGGTGAAAGCTTGTCTGTTTTTTGTGGAGCCAGGACCAAGGTCACACTCTGCACGAACCCGTCTTTCTTGCCCAAATGTATTTCAACCTTCCACGTCAACGAATCGGTGGAACTGGAGGCTTTCCGTCCCCCCCCTTTCCAGTCGGATAGGGAGCGTAAGATCCACGCGCTTTGTCCTGTTAGGGCATTCGTGTATTGTGTTGACAGAACAAAAAGTTGGAAGCAGTCTGAACAGCTGTTCATCTGCTATGGAGCTAAGGCCCACAGTCAAGCCCTGTCTAAGCAGAGGCTGTCCGGTTGGATTGCAGAGACAGTCAAGATTGCCTATAAACAAACCAACTTGCCTCCCTCCTGTGAAGGTCGCTGGTCACTCCACAAGAGGCATGTCTACCTCTTGGGTGTTGTTCCAGGGTGCATCTGTACTAAAAATAATAAATAATAAATAATCTATATTGTGGCATCCTTCCCGTCTGACCCTCTCAGATTGAAGTCGTTCTGCAAGTAATGCACTTTGCGACGGCTTGGGTATAATTACCCATTATGTAATGGATACATTTGGTACTTGAAAGGGAACGTTGGATTATTATCATAACCCTGCTTCCCTGAAATGGAAATGTATCCATACAATCTTCGTGCGCTGCGTACATTACACACAGCAGGCTGACTGGCGCTGTTCAAACATCATCACAGAGCCTAGTGTCTCTCAGGAGGGTGCGGAGACTGGAGTGATGACGTTGCCGATCACAGACCTGCACTGGAGTGTAGTGGAGACGGATGCAGACCTGCACTGTAGTGTAGTGGAGGCGGATGCAGACCTGCACTGTAGTGCAGTGTAGTGTAGTGTTACACTGTGAGCAGCAGGTATTGAGGGTTGCATTATTTCATTGCCGGCATATAACTCATCAGGACAATACAGTAGAAATTTCATGACCATTTATATTTCTCTCTTTCAGAAAAAAATGAAGCTGTGTACAAAAGAGCAGTCGTGTGCGTCAGCTGGAAAACACGGAGTTCTTCGGGAGTTCACTTTCTTTGACAAGGTAGTTAATCGCAGGTCCTGTTAATAACAATGAAGGGTAACTCCAGCTAGTAAAACATGCTACAGCAGTCAAACAGACCGTTTTACAAGAGTCTCAGAATGTTCTTTTTTTTCTTTTATTTTTTTTAAAGGTGCGGAGGTTATTTAAGAGCCAGGAAGTGTATGAGAACTTTCTGCGCTGCATTGCCCTGTTTAACCAGGAGGTGGTGTCCGGGGCTGAGCTCCTGCAGCTTGTGACTCCATTCCTGGGGTGAGTTGCTTGTGTGCAGTGAAAACTGCTGAATGGAAGGGCTGGGGCACTGGATCAAATTCTCACCTGCATAGAAGTGGCGCACTCTGCATAGTTACATTTCTTCATCTTCTTAATTTAATGATACCATTTAATTTGTCATGTGCAGTGTCATTTATTATTGTAAGACGTATCGTCTTGTGCAGTTTGGGTGAGATGACCACGAAGCTGAGCTGAATGTACAAAATCACTCCCTACACACAATTATCACAACTACTGAATATTAAAGTGTTGTTTTTTTAGCTTTGAACGATGCTGGTCGTTCGAGACATTGCTGATACTGAAAATGTCTTTTTAATACTGAAATGAAAGAAGGCATTCTCTCTTCAGTGGGGATCTAATGCATTCTGCTTTTTGTTAACAGTAAATTCCCTGAACTCTTTGCTCAGTTCAAGTCTTTCCTGGGTGATAAAGAGCTTTCACATGCGCCGACCCTCCTGGCCGATCGCTACACAGAGGGCAATGGCAGAGACATTGATTATGCTTCCTGTAAAAGACTGGGCTCCAGTTACAGGGCTCTGCCAAAAACCTACCAGCAGCCAAAATGCACAGGCAGGACGGCAATCTGCAAAGAGGTAGGTCTGGAGCCCACAGCACAGCTGCAGCTTTTCTTTCAAATCCCCTACGAAGGGGAGATAGTGCAGGCAGTCGTATGTACCTACAGCTATGGCCAAAGGTTTAGCATCACCTAGAATCATAATTAAGAAAAAATAAACTATATGAACATATAGATTTCAAAATGCCACATTTTCAATTTGTCCGTTTTTTGTTAAGTATATGGAAAACTACAAAGCGGTATGTAATTCAATATGTTAATGTAACATTATTCAGCATGTTTCATTCTACTTTATGAAACCCAATTAGTTAATTATATAAGGTGATACAAACACTTTTGGACATAGCTGTATGTCCATATATCCAGTGAACCGCCTGTCCGATTGTCATGAAACTTAATATTAACATTAGTTATTGATAATATCAGATTCTGAGATATGCCTGTCTGTCTTTGCATCTATAGAATGACATTTGTGATTAAACATTTCATTGCCAATTCTTTTTCTATACTATTGTGTCACACTGATGATATATACGTCATGGTCATACACTGTGTCATCATAGTGATAGCTCTAATTTTGAGTTTACAGCTGTGGTACTGACACAGGCTACTTGTTCTAGAATCAAGGGGTCTGCTGATCAGTGTTGGTCAGACAGATGTTGAGACGTGATGTGTGTGTGTGTGCGTGTGCTCATACTCCTCTCTTAATGATCCTCTTTGCACAGGTGTTGAGACGTGATGTGTGTGTGTGCGTGTGCTCGTACTACTCTCTTAATGATCCTCTTTGCACAGGTATTAAACGACACCTGGGTTTCTTTCCCCTCCTGGTCTGAAGATTCAACATTTGTCAGCTCGAAGAAAACCCCGTACGAGGAGCAGCTGCACCGCTGTGAAGATGAGCGCTTTGAGGTAATACGCGTTTCATGGGTTACTTTGTGCAATATTGATGGGACTTGTGGGAGGTTGTGGCAAAGTGTTTAACAGCGTGCAGGTGCAGGTGCAGGTGATCAGTAAACAGACAGACGATTATAATCCAGGTGCAGTGTTGTTTTAATGGTTTGTAATCCGATTGCCTAATGGCATAACAGTAAATAATAAACAATGTTAACAGGCAATACAGCAGCATGTCCCGTTCTTATTCACCCACACGTAACACAAACACAAGTCCACGGTGAGAGCTCGAGTGCTCGTAGTGAATATACAGTCCTAAATGAAACAAAGTGCAGTGATGTTGTCCAGGTTGGTGCTGGCCTTTGGTGACAGCGCCGGATCGTGTTAGCTGTCTAAACAATAACAAACAGTATTTTCAGACAAGACAAAACAAACACAACACTCACGATATATTTCATAACACTGGTCCTTCCGGGTCGTTCCGTAACCATAACTGAAGGAACAGATCAGGTCGCTTCGACCCCTACTTATACCGTCACTCGTGACCCCTTGGTAAACAATTGCAGCCACTCCTCCAATCCGCGGCTGCCACATCATTTCCCTTCCGGGTCGATGAGTTAATGCACTGAAGCTCCGCCCCCTTTCTAAATGACCCACTTCCTTTTAACCCTAGGAATGAAGTGTCAGGCCAGGGTGCTCTGTTCCCGTTACTTAGCGCCCTCACAGGTCGGGAGGGAGATTTACCACCAAGAATCATTGTCTTTCTGTCACAGGGGTATACGGAGCCTCT
This sequence comes from Acipenser ruthenus, assembly GCF_902713425.1. Classification (NCBI taxonomy): domain Eukaryota; kingdom Metazoa; phylum Chordata; class Actinopteri; order Acipenseriformes; family Acipenseridae; genus Acipenser; species Acipenser ruthenus. The sequence goes on from NC_081235.1 coordinate 2,221,251, forward strand.
GTCGATATGGAGATTGGGATATCCGGGGGGTGTGGCACACTTACATGTTCCAAATTTCTGGAAAATGTAGTTAAATTGTGATGCAATTCATTTTAATGTACTTTACCATGAAACCTCATTTGCTTATCTGATGACATCTAGGTCTTAAAAACCACTATTCAGTTTTCATGAAACTATTCATTGCCCTTTCTCCTATATTCTCTATACATGCTGTTGATATACATTGTCGTCATTTCAGTTTTTCTGTTGTACTGAAGGCTCTGATTTTGAATTCACAGCTCCGGTAGGATGTTGGTCACTAACACCCTTTATATCACTCTTTGTCTGCTTGCTAAAATCTATTTCAAACCAATTCTGCAAAACTGTGAGGTTCAAAGAACCATGCCGAACACTGACGCACACAGAGCTCTTTTTCATTGACATTTAACTTGAGTAATTTGAAGAGACCTGTGTTTCAAACTGTGTTTTTATGAAGAAAAATACAGCTTGATTCAAACTGTGCTAGTGTTATTTAAAGAAGCCAGCAGTCTAGAACAGCTTAATAAATGTATTTCATTTTTTACAGATGCTTTGTTATAATAGGGCCTGTAATCGCAATAATGCCTGGTGAATACAGACCGGTTTGGTATAATTAGCAAGCAGGTCCCAGTTTAGAAGGATGTTCTTGCTAGCAGAGTGATAAAGTCAGTTTCTTCTCCCTCAGCTGGATGTGGTGTTAGAGACCAATCTAGCCACGATCCGTGTTTTGGAAAGTGTTCAGAAGAAACTGTCCCGCCTGTCCCCAGAGGACCAGGAGAAGTTCCGCTTGGACGAGTGTCTGGGCGGGACGTCCGAGGGGATCCACCGCAGAGCCGTGTACCGGATCTACGGGGACAAGGCCTCGGAGATCATAGAGGGGCTGAAGAAGAACCCGGCCAACGCAGTGCCTGTGGTACTGAAGAGGTGAATTCACACACTGGAGACCATTCCCTTCAGGGGTATGGGGAAAGGAATTGTAGCTAACAGAATAAGATACCCATTTCTGTTAGTTTGCATAGGGCTGCCATGTGATATATGGTTTTATGTTGTAACAAACATGTTTTCATTTTAAACAGACATCTGGTACTACACTAGTCTCTCACTTGTCTTGCCTTCCTGTTAGTGCAGCACTTCCTGGGTCATTTCACCCCAGCAGTGTCTTCCGGGTCACGTTACTGGATCAAGGCATGTCAATCAAAACAGGAAGCAGCTTGTTGGTTATTGACAGGAAGCAGAACATTGTATAAAAAGTGAATCTAAACAAGAAGAATACATTAGTTAAGATAACAAGACCAAGTCACTCTTTTAAGATATGTTGCTTTTAAGTATGCGTGTTCAGTACAAACAGTTTGAATATGAATGGATTGGTTACACCAGAGTCTCTTGTGTTTGTGTTTCAGATTGAAAGCGAAGGAGGAGGAGTGGCGAGAGGCTCAGCAGGGCTTTAATAAGATCTGGCGTGAGCAGTACGAGAAAGCGTACCTCAAATCCCTAGACCACCAGGGAGTCAATTTCAAACAGAACGACATCAAGGCTCTCCGCTCAAAAAGTTTACTCAATGAAATTGAAAGCGTGTATGACGAGGTAGGGCTTTCTGATGAACTTACCTTTTTAAATGTCATGTATGTTGAAACATCTGTTCTATAAGAATTACACACAGCTTAGGTCCCTTCAGCCAATGTGAGCACAAATAAATGAATGTATTGAGCAGCAACAGCACAAACTAGGCAATCCTACCCTCAACCATGCAGTTATATTGCTGAAAGTGTAAAGCCATGCAGTTCTACAGCCCCGGATAAACTCTGCGTCACAGTTCAATTAGACACTGTGTGCAATAGTTCAATTCAAATGCTCTTCTAATGCTGTCTTAATGTAAATATTCCCTCGGTAACAAGAACCTGCTAATTTATAATTCACGCTATCGTGAATCTGAATGCCTTAGGGCTGTATATGTTTATTCTTTGCATTTTTTGTGTATTTCACTAACAAACATTTCCATACAACATGAGAGATCCAATAATATATGCAGAGGCAGAGAAAGACGTTTGTTTATAAGTGGTATCGGCAGGCATTTCCACATCATTGCAGCATCTGCATTGTGCACTGATGGTGGGCTTCTTCTGTTTAACAGAACATCCTTGAAAATTAATCTGAACCAAGATCCACTCCTCCTTTTAAAGCATAGCAGGAACCCATTTTTATTTGAAAATAAGCAATATAATTGAATACGTCTTGTTTAATAATAAAATAAAGATTGTTTTTTGTTCAGCGGCAGGAGCAGAGCGCGGAGGAGGGCAGCCAGGCCAGCAGCGAGCCGCACATGGTCTATCTGTACGAGGACAAGCAGATCCTGGAGGACGCGGCTGCCCTGATCATCTATCATGTGAAGCGCCAGCCCACCATCCAGAAAGAAGACAAGGACCACATCAAGAGAATCCTGCAGCACTTCGTCCCCGACCTCTTCTTCTCCAAGCGGGGCGAGCTCAGCGAGTCGGAGGACTCCACCGACGAGGAGCTTGAGAGCCAGGACCCGGCCCGGGGGCCCGAGCTGAACGGAGAGCCCAGGAGGAGGCGCTGCGGCTCCCCTCGCAGCACCAGCGCCTTCGGGGGGGAGAAGCTGGACCTGCGAGACAGCGAGGCCGAGCATCAGAAAAACATGGATGGCGTCTACAATCTAATCTTCATGAACAACAACTGGTACTTCTTCCTGCGGCTGCACCAGATCCTGTGCTCGCGGCTGCTCCGGGTGTACCAGCAGGCGGAGAGGCAGCTCCTGCAGCACCGGGCCGACAAGGAGAGGGAGAAGGAGCTGGCAGATGGGCGCAAGGAGAAGATCAGCGACCTGGCCATGGAGCTGAGGCTCAAGCAGCCAAGTGAGTGCCTTTTGGAGCTTTCTCCTTTGTTTCAGGAGTGTAAGCCATGATTATTACAGGCTGCTAAGGATTGTTTACCAGCAACGTGGATACAGTGGAGGCGTCCGTACGTACGCCACACTTCACCCACTGCTTGTTATCACCACATTGAAAAGACCCGGCTAGAATATAATGGAAGTCAATGGGGACAAGCTCCTGGTAGCACTCTGCTTAATATTACATAATTAGTCATGCAACTGATTTCCACCCCACTTCATATCACTTCAAATAAAAGAATCCTATTAGAAGTGTTACATGCTGCTGTATTGAAATGTTCCAAGAAATAGTCTGGTTGCACAATATATCATACAGAACACTGCCGTGTTTCCAGCTGGCATTACTGTATGTCTTTAATCTTTACAATGGCTTACACAGTCCTGTAGACAGACTGGATATTGAAAATGTTCATTTACAAAAACTGTAATCAACAAAATACCCAGCACTATAGAATATGGTGGAAATGTAGTTAGCCGTCTGAATTGGGTCAAACAGACAGCAAGTACTTCACCCTGTCGTTCTGCTTTCATTCATCTGTCCCAGTGATTTTCAACCTTTTTAAAAACGGTACCCCTTCTGTCTGGAGGTTTCAGCTCAAGTGCCCCTTCACAATTCCCTCTCTACTGAATGATACCACAGTTTCAATAAAAGACAGAATAATCTGATTAACAGATTCATTTTGCTCCCCGTTTTATTTTAATATATAATTTGGCACAGCAGTTTGGGACTGACAAACTGCTGGTTTAGGACAGAATACCAAACAGTAATTCTTCAAACTTTGAATGAAGTCTTTGGATGCACAGAATCAAGGAGACTCTCTTTGGTAACTGTTAATCACCTGTGTTCGCTTTCTATTCAGCAAAGTTATTATAAATAATCTGAAACAGTCTGCACTGTAATCCCGTTACCATTTACTTCCCATCTCAGCATAACTGTGTGTGACATTTAACATGTTTACAACATCAAAAACATTAACCTCAAGATAAAACTACAATAACTAACAATGATAAACGTTTCAGTAAAGCCAACATAAAAATGATCCGCTTTGCACTTTCTGTAGACTCTCTTGTATTTTCTTCCTTCGTTTTTTCTTTTGCAAGTAGAAATGTATCTATTTTTGATCTGGATGTACTCTATCAAACACCGAAAACAAATTCAACCAGCCACTATTGCTGTTAATAAAATGCAGCCGCCCCTAATATCAGAGTGGAAACTGGAAATAGTGGAAATAATTTAGAAACTATAGTCAGGCACCGTGGTTTAGAGACAGTATATAATACTTTAAAAAAATAAATACATTTTAAAAATCAATTCAAGTTCATTATTTTCTTATTACTTTCATTTTTATTTTTGCATTTCTGAGTCGTCCTGCGTACCCCCAATTGAAAACCCCTGGTCTGTCCCATTACTTATTGGAGAGGTGTTTCATGGTTTAATAAGTGTATTCGTATGGATGTACATTTAAAATATAAAGCTTCTCATTTATGTAGTAATATTCTAATAAAGATACTGTGTGTGTGTTTGTGTGTGTCTGTGTGTGTGTGTGTGTCTCTCTCTGTGTGTGTCTCTGTGTGTGTGTGCGTCTCTCTCTCTCTCTGTCTTTGTGTGTGTGTGTGTGTCTCTCTCTCTCTCTGTGTGTGTGTCTGTGTGTCTCTCTCTCTGTGTGTGTGTGTGTGTGTGTCTCTCTCTCTCTCTCTGTGTCTTTGTGTGTGTGTGTCTCTTGTGTGTGTGTCTCTCTCTCTGTGTGTGTGTGCCCTTGCTGCTGTGCTAGGTGAGGTGGAGCTGGAGGAGTACTACCCTGCCTTCCTGCACATGGTGCGCAGCCTGCTCGATGGGAATCTCGACTCCATGCAGTATGAAGACACTCTGCGGGAGATGTTCACCATCCACGCCTACGTGGGGTTCACCATCGATAAGCTTATACACAACATCATACGCCAGGTAAAGAACTGCGCAGGAGCTGCTCTGCACAACACCGGGGGGGAATGGGTCTTAAAATACTACACATGTAACACCCTAACCCTTTGCAGACTGAAAATCCTACCCTTTTGAGATGCGACTGACATGACTTTAAGGCTTATCATCGACAGTATACAGTATTATATCTTTCAAAACAGCTGAGGCTCTAAAGATTATTAAGAAAATAGCGTTTTCGCTCTATGGTGAAATATACCCTACGATTACCTAGTTCACTTCAGTTCAATTTTTAGAAATGTCCTCGTTATCAGTGGTAGCCACATCCCTCGGGATCAGAAAGATTGCTATAAACGCCGTGTGATTTTGATTTCACACCAGATAGTTTGATGAGTGCACAGGCTTGTCTGCTTCAGATTCTTTACTAGAATCAGTGTGAAGAAGTCCGTCATCCGAGAGACCCGTCATCCCATCAACATCTTCTGGAAACAAATAAGTAAATAAATAATCAGTTTTGCGGGATCAGTAAGCATTCTTGGTTATGTAAAGCAATGCAGTATGCTCTCCAGTAATGCCTGCGTGTTGAAGCCATGGTATACTGTAATCACAACCATAGACACTGAAGAAAAACAACACACCTGTCACCATACTGTATGCAACGATCTAACTCAATAGCAGTTCTGATGCGCCGTCTACAAAGTGTAACAGAACCCCCTGCAGTGTTCACTTGGAACACATCGCTTTCCTTTGCAGTATTTGCTGTTGTCCATATTGCAGAAGGGTTTTTTAAAGTTTAGTTTTTTCATAAACATATTCTTGATTTTAATCTTGGTAGATTAACAGGGAATTTTCTGCTTTTATTTGGAAACATTTGCCAGGAGAGAGATTTTTCTTCTAAACCTTTCCGTGTATCCAGAACACACTCCCTCCTGCAACAGTGCTGGTGATTGAAATGAGTGGTGTGTTGAGGGAGCAGAAACACTGCGTTATTGCGGGAGGCAGCGTGATCTGGAGATGCTTAGCCTTTTATTCTTTTCTGCCGAACATTCACTAGTAAGTATTGAGAAATGTATTGTGCAGTTGATCAAAGTTTGGCAATATGTTTAAAAAAAAATAGAACTCAGATCAATACGCTCAACTGGTTTGAAATCCAGAGATGTGCTGGCCAACCAATCAGACATTTGATCTTATTTTGCATCATACTAGTAGCCCATCAGGACCTTTATGAGTTTCATTACCTGGATGTCGTGAAGCGTATTGTAACATTCATGTGTCGTTACACCCTTAGTTATGGACTTGATCAGCAGCATGTCCAGGGAGGTTTATTCTGCATTCCAGCACTTGTAAATCCTAGCTGTGCCAGGTTAAAACACAATAGGAAATACATCATATAGTTTTGAACCCGCAACTGCACTTAAATCATCTGCTGCACTGAACTCCACGCAGGTACCTCTGCACTGAATTCCACACAGGTACCGCTGCACTGAATTCCACACAGGTACCGCTGCACTGAACTCCACACAGGTACCGCTGCACTGAACTCCACACAGGTACCGCTGCACTGAACTCCACACAGGTACCGCTGCACTGAACTCCACACAGGTACCGCTGCACTGAACTCCACACAGGTACCGCTGCACTGAACTCCACACAGGTACCTCTGCACTGAACTCCACACAGGTACCGCTGCACTGAGCTCCACACAGGTACCGCTGCACTGAGCTCCACACAGGTACCGCTGCACTGAGCTCCACACAGGTACCGCTGCACTGAGCTCCACACAGGTACCGCTGCACTGAGCTCCACGCAGGTACCGCTGCACTGAACTCCACGCAGGTACCGCTGCACTGAACTCCACGCAGGTACCGCTGCACTGAGCTCCACACAGGTACCGCTGCACTGAGCTCCACACAGGTACCGCTGCACTGAACTCCACACAGGTACCTCTGCACTGAACTCCACACAGGTACCGCTGCACTGAACTCCACACAGGTACCGCTGCACTGAACTCCGCACAGGTACCTCTGCACTGAGCTCCACACAGGCACTTCTGCAGTTGTAAAGTAATGAATGTCTCCCTGCAGCTGCAGCACTTGGTGAGCGATGACGTGTGCCTGCAGGTGGTCGAGCTGTATCTGAGTGAGCGGAGGCGAGGGGCGGCCGGGGGAAGCCTCACGTCCCAGTGTGTGCGCGCCGGCTGGGAGACCAGCTACCAGTGGAAAGCAGAGCGCACCATGGCAGATGAGAACTGCTTCAAGGTGTGTGTTCAATATACCAAACCCCATCCAATCACAGAAACATTATACATAATACACTTCAGGTAAGACTGCGGAAATGTGGGTTGTAAAACATATCCCTCTAACGGAACCAAATTGGAAGAATTCCTTATTAGTGAACTTTATTAAGTATACAAATATTATGTTTTAAAATAAAAGTATACATTTATCAATGTATGAATTTTGGCATGTTCCATAAACAATATCAAATAGAAATACTAAAACAACTTAATAAATTCAAGGACAAACTTTTTAAAAGATATTGAAAAAGACTTTGATCTAGTTGTAACGTTTGTCATTGACTGTATTGAGTTTTAGTATTTCTAAATTCAGCACTATTAAGTGTTTAACTATGGCTGACCATGGAAAATACAAAAGAATGAGAATGCTTATTATTTTTACAATAAGTGTATTGTGAATGCAGCTCCGCCCCCTGTAGCAAGCTATAACTGAAATGACAGCGTTTCTGTCACAGGTGATGTTTATGCAGAGTAAAGGCCAGGTAACCATGACGATTGAACTGCTCGACACCGAGGAGTCCCAGACAGACGACCCTCTTGATGTGCAGGTAAAGGAGTCGGCTGTTCAGTGTTCCCAGATACTGAGGATGCCTTGTACGCTTTCACCTAGAAATACCAAAAGAAAGATCATTCAGTGACCCGAGAATGCCTTGTACACTTTCACCTAGAAATACCAAAAGAAAGATCATTCAGTGACCCGAGAATGCCTTGTACACTTTCACCTAGAAATACCAAAAGAAAGATGATTCAGTGACCCGTGAACTCAGTCTTTCAATGCCTTCGATGTTGAAATGAGTTTTGATTCCCATGAAATGGCACCATTAGGAGATCCTTCCCACTTTCCCAGCTGGGGTCAGAGTCCACATCACCCAGTGACAGAATGTCAATCAAACCTCTAACCTGCTGTAGACATTGAGAAAGTAGTCGAAACATTTGTCACTGAATTTATAGTTTCTTTTAGTGTTTCTGTTGTAGACATTGAGAAAGAATTCTAGTCTTGTCATTGAATTTATTAAGTAAACAGTAGGCAATACACAATGATATTTCCATGATGTATCTTATCAAAGAGGTATGTACCGTGATACATGATGCAAGACCATAGCACAACATAATTCACTGTTCTAATGATATTGCTGCACCCTTAAAGAAGCAGCCGTGTGTTCTAATGATATCACTGCACCCCTAAAGAAGCAGCCGTGTGTTCTAATGATATCGCTGCACCCCTAAAGAAGCAGCCGTGTGTTCTAATGATATCGCTGCACCCTTAAAGAAGCAGCCGTGTGTTCTAATGATATCGCTGCACCCCTAAAGAAGCAGCCGTGTGTTCTAATGATATCGCTGCACCCCTAAAGAAGCAGCCGTGTGTTCTAATGATATCGCTGCACCCCTAAAGAAGCAGCCGTGTGTTCTAATGATATAGCTGCACCCCTAAAGAAGCAGCCGTGTGTTCTAATGATATCGCTGCACCCCTAAAGAAGCAGCCGTGTGTTCTAATGATATCACTGCACCCCTAAAGAAGCAGCCGTGTGTTCTAATGATATCGCTGCACCCCTAAAGAAGCAGCCGTGTGTTCTAATCATATCGCTGCACCCCTAAAGAAGCAGCCGTGTGTTCTAATGCGGTCTTCTTTTCTCAGCACTTAGCAAGTTACATGGAGCAGTATGTGGGTGCCGAGGCAGCCCAGTGTCACCACACGGAAGGATTCTACTTCAAACCTGTCTTTCTACCAAGGTAGGGCACCTCATACAAACCAATCTCCAGACACCTCTGTGCTAGGAATTTCTCAAAGCTGTCACTTCTACACTCCCAAGCCTCATATCTGAGACCGTTTGACTTGATATTGAGATTGGGTTTTGAAGCACGTACCTACTTACAGCAGTGCGTGTAAATAACATGCTTTTTTTTTGTTTCAGAAATCTTCGGAAGTTCAGGAAGTGGCAGATCAAACAGATCACTGCGATGAAGAACAGAAGGGCCTGGCGGCTGGGTCTGGGGGTGGAGAGTGCCAGCAATCTGGACTGCAGGTTCAAACTGAACACACACAAAATGGTGTTCGTTATGAACTCGGAGGACTACATGTACAGGCGAGGAGCCCTGGTGAAAGCCAGGAAGGTGAGCTTCTTAATATTCACACGCAAAACTTATTAAAATATCTTGTGTCCAGTTCTTAAAATTCATTTTGAATTTAAATAAATACTACCGTGCCAAATGGCCAGATAACCCATTCGGACACTCCCATTAAGACCACATTTTGTGGGTCTTTATTAAAGTTTGATTAAACTTGGTATTAACTTTATTTAGCATAAGTTTTATATTCTGGGGATATTTCAATTCAAACAGCTGAATGCAATTACAATATTGACTTTGCTAGTTCATTTCTAGTATACACTCAAATATGGCTGTTGCTGCTGCTTTGAAATTGAAGCGTTTATTAATCAACCACCAGTTTCTGATGTTGACTATTTGGTGCCAGTATGGACCAGCACATGTATTGTGATAGATATGGAACCGCGATACACACGTGGTATTGTGACATTAGTATTACACCCCTCCACTCCATGAAGTTTCACAGAGTATGCTGTTTATATAAGAAGTGTATAAAGCCGTCGGTGTGTTGCTGACACGCTGCCCTGCTCCTCTCTCAGTCCCAGTACGTGGTTGCTCAGACCCAGCACCAGCGTTTCGGAGAGTGGCATCAGAAGTGGCTGTCCCAGAACGTGACCGGCGAGATGGACACCGTGGTACAGGACTGGTTAATGGGGGAAGAGGAAGAGGAAATGGTTCCATGCAAAACCACGCGTGAGACCGTGCACGTCAATGGAATCCCAGTACACAGATACCAGGTGGACTACAGCAAGCAGCCCCCTTCACCCTGACCAGCGCCGGCTGAACCGACCCGTCTGAAAAACTATATGGACTCTCAGTATTGCAAAGCAGAACAATGGAATTGGTCACACCGAGTGCATATCTCCTTTTTAAGTATAAATGTAGTTTTTAGCTCTCACAAGAGTATTTTGTTTATATTTGTATATGTTTATACTGGTAAGATGAGTACAATCCATGTCTGTTTTGTACAGTATACTCTTAATTCAAGCATCTATACAGCATCCTTGCAAACCTAATGAAATATATCGGATCTATTGTCAGGAAGCAACCGCCTTCTAAAACATACACATTTTGTTACTGTTTAGATTGTTTTGTCTGTGCATTGTAAATGATTAAGGGTTAATTGAATTTTTTTACAGCTCCTGCGTTGCCTCCCTGTTTATGTATTATATCTCAGAAAGGTAATCTTGCTATTCCTTTACTGAAGTTTCTTGTAATATTTTTTTTTTCCATATTAAAATCAGTGTTTGAACCGAATGTAAAGCATTTCCCTTTAAGTAGAAAAATGATCATGAAATAAATCTTCATTTTCACAAGTTCTTTGTTAATATTTACTACTGTATATTCAATATGATTTAAAAGATATGACCTGTTGTACTGAGAAGCTGACTTTGCCTTTTTTTTTGTATTTTAAAGCAAACCAAATAATTTCATAAATGTCGTCTCATGCATTTGTAGTCACTGTACAAGTTTCAAATGTGCAGTTTTGAAAGAAACACGTTACAGCAAATATGTGTTTACATTTTAAAACACCTGGCACTACACTGCGTTAAAGAAAGTTCTGAGTTGGCTTGCCTTGACTTCCAGGAAGTCTATTGATTCTTCACTTCCTAGTGCAGCAGTGTCTTCGGGGTCATCTTATTGGCTGCAGAGCATCACAGTCATCATGGGAAGCACCCTGAAGGGGTGGGAACAATTTCATTCTTCAGATGAAATGACCCAAGAAGTCAAAACAGATTTCTTTAACCTAGTGTATTACCAGGTATCATGTTTTACAAAAAAAAAAAAAAACTTATTTTTTCAAAACTACATATTTGAGACTTGCATAGTGAATGGATGTGCACGGCAAGGAAAATGACTAGAACTATTTTGTTAGATTCAATCACAAGCCCCTTCTCAAATCTCTGCAGATGATTTTGTTAGATACAATCACAAGCCCCTTCTCAAGTCTCTGCACTTAGCAGCACCGAGACATTTTCTTTCCGATTATGCAAGTTGCATAAAAATAGGTTTATTAATAAGCAAAAATAACCATACAAGCAGTCTACATATCCAGCATTTAAATGAAAAATGTGCATTTTTGCTGGCTTTTAAAAATGACACAAAAAAGGTCCTGCATTCACACAACCTTTTTGGTTTGTTTGTTTTTCTGATAACGTTTTGTTCACTAAATTGTTCTGTGGCAAATCTGTGACAAGAAGTAGTTCTTTACATACACATAAAGCAAGGTTTTGTGGAGATTCACCAAACAAACAGAAATATTATTGAGGTCCTACTATTCTATACGTTGTGAAACAAAGCCAGCAACACGTTTGTATTCTGTGTGACACATCCCAACATTACCAAACTCGTAGTTTTGAAGATTATGAGCCATATCTGTTCACCGGACTGTTTTAAAGGGAAAAACTAAATGAAAGTCTTGCGTATTGCACACGACCTTGTTCTGTGTATAATTCTTCATAAGTAAATAAGTCAGAGACGGCTCAAACACTCACCCATGATCTGAAGCGTCACAGTCTTCAATAGTGTTCACGATAAAGTAGAAAAACAGATTTGGAGAACAGCATCGGTAGTAATACAAGGTAAGTGTTAACCTGCGCATAATAATAATAATATTGTTATTATTTATTTCATAGCAGACACCCTTATCCAGGGTGACTTTCAATTGTTACAAGATATCACATTATTTGTTACATACAATTACCCATTTATACAGTTGGGTTTTTACTGGAGCAATCTAGGTAAAGTACTTTGCTCAATGGTACAGCTGCAATGCCCCCCACCTGGGATTGAACCCATGACCCTCCGGTCAAGAGGCCAGAGCCCTAACCACTACTCCACACTGCTTAATAATAATAATAATAATAATAATAATAATAATAATAATAATAATAATAATAATGTTGCACTTTACAATACTTTTAAAAAGTGAATAAACAAATCAAAGAAGAATTGGTAAAGAAACTCAATTGAGAATGCAGTAAGTTGTATATATAAATGTATAACAATAAAATAATTTGGTTGAAAATGTCATTTTAGCTACATATACTACTATTGTCCAGCTGTCTTGTGACAGCTTCAAATCGGACTGCTGTTAATGGTACTATCTCCAGCATGTCCAATAGGAATGCATGGCCGGGGTCATGTATTTATTTCCACTCTTTCTGGATCGTTTCCATGTCTTGTGTGGTGTGGATTGACATTCAGAGACTCGCCTCGCTCTCTCCAGTGTGGATGCAGCTTTAGGCTCAGAACCTTTTCTTTACAGTGTGGCTGCCCAAATGAAATACATAAGACTGGAAGCCCCTTGAACCCTGGACTTGAAGTTGACACGACCTGCTGCACGCTCGCTACTGACTGTGCAAAAGCCAAGAGCGCAACTAGCCAATGAGAGGCGCTAGCGGGCGGGACTGAGATAAATGTATGTTTCCGTTTCCGTCATTCCTCCCTTTCCCTTCTGGCTTGGCAGTCGACCGGGTGTGTATCTCCACTCTGCTGGTTTGCACAAAGAACTTGTTATAAAAGTGTAGCGCCGGTTGAAATAAAATTAGCACGTTATTGTGATAATACGGTGGTGTTCTTTTTGAATGCAGAAATATAGCCTTCTAGTGTTATAATTGAGTATAACAGACATTGTGTGTTGAGGCGTGCTTGAGAGGCCTACCATGTGAGCCGGGATATCACCCCGAAATAAGAACCGAGGCTGCAGGGCCTGCGCCGGGCACGAATCTGGATGTTTTACATTTAAACCATTTATTTCACATAATATAAAAACTAATAAAACACAAAGATACAAACTTAACGTGTAGAGACTACTAATACTGCTGTATGTGACAGTGTTAAATGAAACTTTTTCTTAATTTTCTTAATCGTTTCTGTAATGTTTCTTGTTTTTATTTTTGACTTTGTCTGCAGTAGTGCCGTGTTCATGCAATTACACGTCTCGGGCGAGACGGTTTTGGTACCGAAATTAAACCGGGATGCGTTTTTATTTCCCCAATAATGATTGCTTTTGGTTTGTTCCAAGTTAACTGAAAGAAAAAAACGTGGATGTATCTGGTAAAAACAATTCTTAAATGGATGACGACTTTACCAATAATAAAGAAATAGCTTGTATGCGTGGTTAACTTCAATCTTCCAGAATGGGTCTCCCTGTCTAACGGAATGTGATCGATTTTAACTGGATCTTAATTTATTTTCCAACCAAAAGTAGTTTTGTGCTTGTGGGCGGATTAATTCTGATAGTTGTCCTGCATCTTTGAGCCTCATTCTTAATCGCCTATTCGGTTACTAATACAGACTATTTAGTAGAGATGTTCGCGTTATCATGTCACCAGGCACATTATTCAATGTAGTTGGAGGTGACAGGCTGGTGCATGTCTAGAGGGGTAGACAGACGATAGTGGGATCCATTTTATTTTCTACATGTTCTTTAACTAAAACCTCTTTCTTTTTCCAGCAGCCCGCTGTTGCCAAGATGCAGATCTTTGTGAAAACCCTAACGGGTAAAACTATCACCCTCGAGGTTGAGCCCAGTGATACTATTGAGAATGTGAAGGCCAAGATCCAGGATAAGGAAGGTACAGAACTGCGTGCAGTTATAACAATATCTACAACTTGTCATGAACACCAATATGACGGTGGATATTATAACCAGTAGAGTTTTTACTGGCACTGTGGTGGCAGATTTCACTGCTGCCAGGATGTAGCTGCACAAAATGCATTCTTAATATAACCACCCATTTCCCTTTCTTCAGTTCTGATATTAAACTACAGTGTGTCTTTGGGGTTAGTCTCTGGCAGTAAAATATGTACTGGTAATAAACCCTAAAGGCAGCTGCTAGTAGATTTTCTGCTCACAAATGAACTTTAGTTGTCTATCTGACACATGTAATTCTTTAATTGAGGGAGCTGACAAATGTATTGCAATAAAGAAAGGTCTTGGGAGGAAAATAACCCTGAAATGCTTTTAAATTATTGTTGCAATGAAGAACAGAACACTCCTCTGTACAGTAGAATGTGTATTTCAGATATCTTCTATGTATTGGCTTTGTTTTACGTGATATCTTTTTGCTGCAGTCATTCAACATTCTGTTTCAGGGACCAATATGAACATGGTTATTTGCCTCCAAATACATTCGAACAGTTTATGAATTTGTTACAGCACTGCTTCATTAGTGACAAGTGTGTAACTTGAATCCTGCAATGATGTGAAGCTGATGTATAACACAGTCCTCCCCTTCCTTCCAGGTATTCCCCCTGACCAGCAGCGTCTGATCTTTGCTGGCAAGCAGCTGGAAGACGGACGCACGCTGTCAGACTACAACATCCAGAAAGGTATGGCTCCACTTGCCTGTCAATAGGGTTCATCAGTCTAGTTTAGGAAGGCTGCCATCTGTTGCCAGCACAGACTTGGTACTTTCTTTTTAAACTTGGTGACTTGCCCACCAGTCACCCTCAATCCTTTATCTGCAAAAGCATGCTTTCTGCTTTCAGTGTGATAGATTTAAGTCTGTGAATTGTTAAATTGGTACAGCAATATTAATAACTATATTGGGTCGGACCCAGGTGATGGTCTAGCTCAGAGGTTAGGGCTCTCAAGGTCAGTTCCAGTCAAGTCCTGTATTAGTTAATTGACCCATAGTCTTATGTTAACTAACTTAGGTCCTGGTTGGAATTATCGGCACTGAAATTGATTTTGATGGCCAGAGTTGGAAACCACTGGTTTAGCTTATAACAACTTTGGACAAACTCTTGCATTCTCGTAAATCTCATGCACTCTCGTAAAAAAACAATTTTACTGTTTGCACAAAACTTGTGGCAATTCCATGAGTCTAATGGTAAAGTGAAAACATCAAATCTTACGAATTCCAAGAAAGTGCGTGATCATAATGATTCCAATATTTAAAATTCATTAAATTTCCTTCGTTAAAAAAGGTTCTTTGGGTGCATAAAGACAATTTTAAAATGTCTGCAATAAATTAAATGTCTTGTGTGATTTTATTCAAACTACAAATGTGTCTCCGATCTACACCTTTGCTGCCCACTTTCACTTGAGCTTAGTTGGGTCTGAAGAATCCTGTAAATTAGTTTTGAACTAGATCCGAGAGGGGCGGATACTGTTGCCTCTTGACTATACAGGTGTTGGGATCACTTTTTCATAAATGGCCCAATTACTTGAAGATCCTTTCCAAGCGTTTCCTGCACTGGCTCTCTGAGGGTACTGACGGGTGGTCTTTGCTTTTGCTTGTGTAGAATCCACCCTGCATCTGGTCCTGCGTCTGCGGGGAGGCATCATTGAGCCTTCTCTTCGTATGCTGGCTCAGAAGTACAACTGCGACAAAATGATCTGCCGCAAGTGAGTATTCATATAGCTACTCCTTTCCTCACAGGGCAAGGTAGCATCAATAAGACTAAAAGGCATGTAGACAAAACACTTGCTTCGGGGGTTGAGTTGGTCAACCAGGGAATCCTATTGGATTGCATCAACCGCTGAAAATATCATCCAGTTGATCTTGGTAAAGGTTGATTAACCCTGTATTTAATACATTTTACCTTGAAATCTATGATTGAATGTAAAGTTATGAATTGATGTAGTGTATATACATTATGGATAGAATAGTTGCCTCCTGAATAGGTGTCTGTGCGCCCCAGCTGATATAGTTTGTATATTTGAGTGTTTTTGACTCCAGTAGTTGCCATTTGAACTTCATTATGTAAGAACTAAATTTTTACCATTTTAATTAGAAATAGTGTTAATTATAGTGCTCTCTTGTTATGTCACATTATGATAATTCACAGCTTAGGGTAATTCATGGTTAGGCTATGTCTTTCTAAATGGTCCTGTTACTTGTATAAGGGCCCTTCACTAATTCACTTTAAATTTCAATATTTCATGATTTTTTGATGCCAAGTCAGATAGTGAAATAGAGCCGTGTAATGTGTCAGTCCTGGTCAAGCTGTTTGCACTGCCTCCAGTACAGTGGAGCCCTGACTGTCTCTGTGTGTGTGTGTGTGTTCTAGGTGCTACGCCCGTCTTCACCCTCGTGCAGTGAACTGCCGCAAGAAGAAGTGCGGACACACCAACAACCTGCGCCCCAAGAAGAAGCTGAAGTAAACTGGAGACCCCGGGACTACCAGCTCTCACTGTCCACAAAGCTGTTTCAAATAAAAGGATTTCAAAAACAGATGCCTTGTGAACTTTAATTTGAATTGAACACGATTTCTTAAAATATCTTTGCTAATGCAGGGTATAGCCAATCGAGCCATACACATGTCAAACTACAATTTTAAGGAAACTGTTTGTCCAATTGATGAAACTTCATTGGACAGTCTTTAGTAAGATATCAGACTCTTGATTAGAACTGGGATATTTAAAATAACACAAAGTCCTTTCTAGTTCTTTTTAATACTTGTGTGATTTCTACAGCTGTGGTGTGGGTTTGTCATTGAGAAGTATGTATTTGTTTATGAAGAAGGTGTACATCTGTTTTACAGTTAACCATCTAAAACACTTTTGCAGAGTTGATTATCAAAATTGAGAATATTTTAAAGTAACTGGATTTTAAACCCCTACTTTAATCTGTAGACCACAGAGATATCTAAATATTATCCCACAAATGGTAAGTAGCAGTCCTGTCCCGTGTGTTCCACAATACAGTGCATTTTTAAATGTATTCCTCGTTGCAGATACTTTCCAGATTAGAAAGTATTTTTGAATGCATCCCTGGTTGGTATTTGAAAGTAATCTGGGATTTAAAAATTGAAGATGCTTTTGAATTTTTTAAAATTTGTAGTGTTGTATTATAGCTAGTAATTCTGTATCATTTCCCTTAGGGGCAGCAGTACAGCAGAAAGCATGTATATTACTTGTATTTACAAGGGTAGCTCATGACATGTATTACCCGTAGTCTGATTAATAGGACCTGGTTGGGGAAGGGATGTTCTTGCTAATACTGTATTGGATGGTCTTTGCCTAAATTTGATAATTCATTGATATAATTGTTTATTTTAGTATTTCTAAATTCCATAATAGGATATTGAACCTATGTGTGAGCTTTCTGATGCTTATAATAAAAGGAGACAAAGCGAGAGAAGTACGTTCTTTATTTTCCGCAAACATTAGAAATCTTAAAATATATTTACTAATTTACTGAACCTTAAATGTTACAGAATTGCATTCAATAGTGTTAAGAAACTACAAATTGCAGACTAGAAATAGAACATTGAGCAGCGCGGTTCAAGTTTGAAAACATACAAAAGAAACTGGCAGTATATGTTATCAACCTTAGAAAAGAAACATACATTTCAAACCATAACACTATTGATGTAGTTTAATACTTTATTGGCAATCTGGATTAAATATATTTCTAAACAGACCAATACTGCTTTTAAATACACATTTCTTCAATACATTCTTATTTACTCATCTTAACAAGCTGTAAATTAAAGTTAATTAAAAATACAAGTTTGAAACTATACGTCCAGTTTTCACAGATTTACCACGTGTAACTTGTACCTGACGCCTTTCATATACGTTATCCACCTTTTCCAGTCTCTGTTTTTATGCATGGAAGTGCTACAAAATATGAAATATTTGTTCCCAACTGCGAATGCCCAGTAGCTGTAAGTAATTTTCATTCATTTCAGTCTTTACCTCAACCCTTTGATTCTACTTGTTTGAGGTAGCGCATGTAAACCAATGACTATAAAAAGTGGCACCAAAAATATCCATACACTTACCCTTCACCTTAAAACAGTATTTTAGTTGTGTGTAAAAAATCCATACGTATGTGACACTTCACATGTTTCCATACAGCTGGAGAAGCGCTTATTGTCTTGAAACTTGGTATTAAAATGAATTAGTGCAAGTTATTGATAATATCAGATTCTGGGGATACACTTATGAAATTAGGGTTAAACATTTCATTGCCAATTGTTATTCTATTCTTTATGAAACAGGACTTTTAAATACTCTGTCCTGATTGGTCAAAAGCTGTTTTTTAAAATAATTCAACTTAGCTGTACCAAGATGATAGTTTTTCTGCCCACCTTTTCATGAAAACATGTATAGATATTAAACTTGTAAGTGCAAATTTAATTGGACAGGCTGGTTTCACAGACCCTGATTAGCACTCATCATGGACTTTGCCTTATTATTGAAAACCAGTCTATGAAACCTTCTGTGAAAATCAAGTGTTTCTTTAAAAGAAACAATGCCTACTCTTGTGCTCATTGTGCACTTGTGAATAACAAAATACCTTTCCATTTTAAATAAACATGCTCAGTAATATAGAGGGTCCAGATATCCCATATGAAAATGCAGCTTTGTAAGTATAGAAAAAGCTACCCCTCCCTTATCTCCATGACAGAAAGAACTGCCCCTCTTGAAGGCGTGATATCCACTCTTGTAAAAGCCATTTTATTATAATAAATCAATATTTGCACAAATAACCCTTTTCTTGTACTGGTCCTCGTTTGTTTTTTTGCAGATAGAACACAACAATATAGAATTAAAAGGGCTACTGTATCAGAAACATTCTCTGCCCCCATTCCATCTGCATTGCATGAAGATTTTTTAGTGGAGATATTTCATATGCAGCATTATAGACAAGGCCCTTTTTTGGTTTTTATTTCATATAAAATTTTCTGGGAATTTATCAATGTTTATTTAAAAAAAAAAAAAAAAAAAAATTCATATGAATTAAAAACCAGTGAGAATAATGAACCTCCCAGTCCTTCAGGTACATATTGGGGGTAATACTCTGGGATGGTGAGAATACAAGGGCCTTAATTACAGATCATATTTTAAACTGCTGCTTTCTGTACCCAGTCACATGGTCCCACTGCAGTAAGAACAGCCACTGGAGTGAATCTGACCGGCAATCACAAGCCAAACAGCTAGTGAGAGGGAAGACATGGTTATTGATGGATGCATTTTTTGAATATTGATTACACTTGAAGATCCTTTAAAAGTTTCCCACAGTAAAAGCATTGTAAAGAATAGCAAAGTATGGTAAAGGATATTAATAAACATGGCAAACCAGGGTAAACTATGGCAAACGCATGGTATTACAGTACCATTTGAAAAACATGGCAAAACTGCAAAGATACTGTGGTAAACTTTAAGGAATCTGACCATTTATTGAACATTTGAATTGAAAAAAAGTAGCTTTATGATGTGGACTAGACGTTCGCGCGAGGGAGACCTGAACTGAACTACATTTTAACTGAACAGAACACAGAACAGCAGCATGTAACTCCATTCTGAACCAAAATAAAGTTAGCAATAGTCAACTGAGCCTATTACTAAAAATAATTAGCATTGCACAACTATTAGCTGATTATAAAAAGCAAAAAACTACTGCAGATATATTATCCAGCTAATACTGAAAATAACCCCTGAAACAGACCCTGATTAGCACGAATCTCAGACTCCCTTACCTAAAGTAACATTGGATTGGCCAATACTAGTGCTAAATCGAGCTACTAGTGTCTTAGACACTTCACCTGGTGGGATGTTCCATGTATTTCAAACTCTGTGTAAAAAGTGATTCCTACCTTCTGTTCTAAACTAAGCTTCCATGCCCTCTCTGAAGTACAGTAGTGACATGGGTTCACTGTCTAAACCACTTATGATTTTCTTAACATCGAGTCCCTCTTCCAGGCTGAAGATTGAATTATTTGAACGTGTTCTCATAGCTCAGTCCATTGAGTCCTGGGATCAGCCTCGTCACCCTTCTCTGTACATTCAAGTGCAATGATGTCTTTCTTGTAGTGTTAGTCTGTGAGGAGGGGCTTTCACCAAGCTCAGGAGCAGCTCTTCAGTTCTCATTGCTGCAATATAGATATAGAAGCTAGGCCAGATCAGCCAACAGAGCTAGAGAGCCCGAGCCCTAACCCTAACCCACTTTAACAACAACAGTCATGACTCCATAATGTAAGATAAAAAACCTACTTACGAAAAATAAAAATGCCAGGTTTGGTTAATTTAAGTCCTAAATACACAAGAGACTCCCACATGCAGTACGTGATATTGGTTTTGTCAAAGTCCCCTTTTTAAACGATGTGTGTATAATGAAGCTGAGAAAGTACTGAAAATATCCACATACATCCTTTTAAACAAATGTATTCTTAAACGTTTCGGAAATTGAACTACAAATCCTAAAGTAATTCTAACAGGCAATTTCCTATCTGATTACAACACGATTCAGAGATTTCCTAACAGAGAGTGCACTTAATAACTCCACAGGGGTTTCTTATAGGGATCGGACTGCAGTACCTTGAATATGAGGAGACAAAAGCATAGCAATCTATACAACTGTGCTTTCCGCTTTTACGAATACCGGTTAATTCTGTTTAATAACAAAGTTTCTTACACTTCAGACTAAATAAATACACATGGGACTAAACCCTTCAAAATAAACATTCTAGATTACAAATGTAGATTTTTTTTTTTAAAAATCAGCTTCCAGTTTCATTAAAAAGAGACAACACAAGACATCATACTCTTACAGCGCAATAGCGCATGCAAAGCATTCTGAATGACATCTTTGGTAAATGTAAATCAATACTGTATAGCAATACAAGTTCTACCTATAATTAAATATACACCAAAACTAGCCTTGTGCTTCGCCTTATGCACTTTTAGAGAGCTCTTGAATCTACACTAAAAGGAATACGACATTAACAATCCAGGTGTCAGTTTTAAATTAACATTGTCATCTACAAAAACGTTCTCATTAAGAAGTTGCTTAGACACAAGTTATTGGAAAAGAATACAACGCATGCAATTGAAAGAGCATCGGAGAATAAACTAGTGAAAGAGGCGGGCGGATTCAGTGGTTTAGATATGAGGCCATTTAAAGACCTTTATCAGATAGCAGATAGCAGTAAGCAATGTGCTTTCATTCCCCCAATGCTGTGCATTTAGTGTTGAGTGTTATTAACAGGAGTGCTAACCAAGACTTTACATTGTATTTCACTTTCATACTTTTGGTACAGTAAAGCCTGTCTAATCCAGCATCATTTGTATAATCCAGCACAATTTCCAAATCCCACTGTGCTGGATTACAGAGGTGCTGTGAAATCTAATACTGCACCTAAAAAAAAAAGATATAAAATGACAAATGTCAACCCTTTAAAGTCTATTACAGTGCATACAGTAGAAATACTGTCCTGGTGTACAGCGTCATTCTAGGATTGCATTCGTTTTCATTTTACTGTCTCTTTTACTGTGGAATCAAGGATACAATTGCAGCTGCTTTCTTGGGACGCCTAGGGAGAGGTAAAAATATCCCAAATAAGTGGCTGTCCCAATTAAACGAGAGGCATTTGAGACCACCTTAGTCGCACTTTTTTGTTTGTAAATGAAAAGAAAAACATGGAATTTGCATCACATTATGATTAAATGTTATATATAATTCCTAAACAAAATGAAAATCGCCCTTTTTTATTTCAACTCGAAATGAAAAAGAATGAAATCCCATCATACGCCAACTTTCTTTGCCGCAGCAGCCTGAGACTCCAGCTCCTTCAAGTTCAACGTGGTTTACGCAAGTCACAGTGTAATCACGGACTCGCTGCACTGTGCTAGGCAAACCTGTCGCTATGAAAAGCGAGCTCCGTTCACATTTGAAAATACTGTATCCCAATTAAAACAATATAAATAGCATTGGGAAGAACCGTCTCCCAGAGTTGTATCCCATTTAAGCAGAAATCCCGATTCTCAGGATCCCGATTAGGCGGTGCCGACTGTAAATATTTCCGTATTTCATTATAAAATCTAGAAAACAAAAACCACATCAGCCGATGACAGACGCTCAGTCGGATTTACACTGATTTTAGGAAGAAAGGACTTTTACAAATCATGGGGGATTCCAGAAAAGACATGTTCCGGATTGAGGGGATCACAGCCTGTCTCTGTAAAGTGCATTGTGATGGTGGTCCACTATGAAAGGTGCTATATAAAAATAAAGATATTATTCTAAAGATATTATCACACCATTCAATTCAACAGGGATTTGGTCAGGACCTAAACATGATGCTGAATTATACAGAGGGGCTGGATTCGACAGGGTTTACTGCTGTATATCTGACCTACAGATGGAAAGTTGCTGCTGCATCCTGGTACCTAATCATGTCATGGGCTGTAGGTAAAACTCACTCCAGTAGTCAAGCTGCAAATCAGACCGGGTGACCTACAGCACATTAAGGAAGCAGCTGTTTATCGAGGGAGCTCTGAAATATTTCCAATTCAATACAGGGTCTCGTGATAAAGTTAAGATACCATGGCTTCACTCATTTAAAAGACGGTATTGTAAATAATTTATACTCCTTCCTTCAACACTAACTGAGCAATGCCACCTTAATACCTGGTTATCAATAGTTAACGCCCAGTCGTTTAAACAGAAACAGAATATTAACATTTCTAACATTCTCTTTGTGTTACTTCACACTAAATTACATTTTCTTAGATTTGTTTCTAACATCCAGCGTTGTATGGTGCTATTATTCTTGGTGTAATTCCTAAAATACTGTGTCAAGGTGACCCGAGTTCAGGAGCTGCTCTTCAGTTCTTGTTGCTGGTCATAGATACCTGAGGCGCAGGCTAGATCAGCCAAAGTGTCTATAGAAGTTCAAGCCATCTTGTGATTTGCCACTTTGGATCAAGTTTCCTTTAGTTTTGCTGGTAATAAACTGCTGTGCACAAGACAGTGCTGATCTAGCCTATGTTACATATGTCTATGGCAGGTAACTAATGAAGAGCAGCTCCTGATCTCATAGTCAAAGCTCCTGAACACAGACTTCTCAACGATGAATAAAAGCACAGTATCTGAGTAAACTGCTAATCAGGATAACAGAAACATCATAAACAAGTAGAAAAGCAAACTCAGGAAATGAAATGTAAAGCTTCTTACGCAATACTAACATTTCAGCTGGAAGCCTGTGAGCACAGACACTCTAGAACAGCCAATAAGAATGCTATAAAAAGAATGAGAAGCAAAAACAAGAATTCCATCCAATTCAAGCGAGACTTCCATGTTTGTGCAATACCTGTATACATTCATTCACGTGCCATTCATGGGATTTGGTTTCCGATTCTTATTTTGTTTTTAAATGACATCCTTAACTTATTTTTAAAAAGCTCAGCAAGGTTCAGAGCAGTATCTACTAAGGACCATGACTTCTAGTTAGTACTCGACAAGGGCTTTTTGCATCATCAATGTGAGACTAAAGGTTTAGATTTATTTGATTATTAGTCTCACCATCAACACCAATGCAAGCTTCCCTTTAAATGGAAAAAAACCCCATCAGACTCACTGCATCTGATTAGGAGCAGCAACAAACTCAAACCACCCCATCAGCAGTCAGCTGGGACCCTCACACAGGTGTCAGGTGTTAAAGGCAAGACTAATAATCAAATTAGTCTCACTCTCTTACCTTTAGTCTCATATCGATAATGCAAAAAGAGTACAACTGGTCTTTAGTAGATATTGCTATGAACCTTGCTGAGCTCAAACTTAAAAATATGTTTTAAGGATGAAAAACAGAAATAAAGAAGAAACGAAAAACCATGAATGATTTGTGCATGAGAGAATTTGTTTTTTACATCCTATCCATTCTTCCTTTAGGCTAACCCTAACCCTATTAATTCTTC
Organism: Acipenser ruthenus; assembly: GCF_902713425.1. NCBI lineage: Eukaryota > Metazoa > Chordata > Actinopteri > Acipenseriformes > Acipenseridae > Acipenser > Acipenser ruthenus. The sequence goes on from NC_081235.1 coordinate 2,245,153, forward strand.
CTTTAGGCTACGGTAATGTTTTTAAAGCCTCGGTTTACACATTTAAGATCATTTTAAAGCCAGATTAACATCAGAGCTCCTTAACTTAGTTTAAAACAGACACACCATTATATGATCACAGAGCCCTTTATCATACATACAAACACCCCTGTGAAGGGATCTCTTAAACTTCTGAAACTGTCCTCAAATCTTAACACTGAAAAATGTAACAGCCAGTACTAGGGTTAAGCATCTAAACAGCACACTCTCGCCTTGTGAAACTACCTGTAAGAAGACTTCCCGAATGCTACGACTACCTAGTTAACGCTGCGTTCTACATTCAGTTTGAGCTAACGGATTTTGTGCTTTAGACTCCCTTGGCCTGGTCCCAGAGTGCTGTGCTTGTATCTTGCTGACACTCAGGAGTTTACTTGTGGACCAGTGTGGCCAGGCTCTGTCGCAGGTCAGTGAGGTCGAAGATCTTGACGTCCAGGATGTCGATGATCCTCTGCACCTCGTTCTCCGCTCGGCTGCGCTCGTCCAGGGAGTTTGATAGAGTCTGCTCCAGCGCGTGCACGCGCCTCTCCAGCTCTGCGTTACGAGACTCCACCTCCTGGAAACACAGAACAATGAAGCGTCGGGCCTGTGCAAATAAAACACAATTATTTTGCCCCTGATTTTCTCCCCAGTTTGTCCAAATCTAAACCTAACTGCAGCCACTCCCCACACAGGTCAGGAGGACTGAAGGTCAGTGGGTTTCCTCCAATCCCCAAGCCAGTCGCCTCTTTACACCCAGGATCTCCACAGTGTGAGCGAGCTACTGCCCCCTGGAGGACCAGCGCTGCATATTAATGGATTATTGATCGCTATGGCACTTACTTTGTGCACCTCAATAAAACATTCATTGAACATTCAGTGCTCTATGTGGAACCTCACATCTCCCCTATATATTATATTACCAGCACATGCATGCTTTCAGCTGTATTTGACATCTTTCGTGTCTACAGAAACCTAAGTGCCAGGTTTCAGCAGCCTTCCTCATTCCATCCATGTGCCTTTTTAACTCTGCCAGACCCTTGAAAAGGGACATGGATTTAAATGGATTGATGAAGGCTATTCACTGCAGGCATGTAGGGCTCTCCAGGCAAGCTCAAAGGCAGGTAAAAGGCAGAGCTAGAGAAAAATGCTAACTCTATACGAGAGTGGTATTATTAAAGAAATATCTGTTGAAAGCCAAGCACTTGATTGCCTCCACCCTGCAGTGGCTTCTTCCCTGATTTCCAGATATGTTTTCAAATCATAATACATGTTTTCTATAATGTGTGTTTCTTTCAGAACTGCACATTAGAGACCATCATGCAATGATATTGTTAACGACAGGAAATAAGCCATTGAAGGGGTGGAGGCAAGCAAGTGCAACACTAACTGAAAGCATGGCTGCAAATGGAGATTTCTTTAATAATACCACTCATATAGAGTTAGCATTTTTCACTAGATCTGCCATTACCTGGCTCTGAGCTATCCTGAAGTCCTACTTGCCTGCAGTGAATAGCCTTCATCATTCCATTTAAATCAATGTGACAATTACTGTAAAAGCAGCTCATGAGTATGATTTGAGCACCAGTACAAGAATGACTCATCTCTGTCCGTCCCCAGAATGACCATGAGAGTGGCGATGTCAAACTGAAGCGTTTGTGTCTCTTCTATTAATTATTCTTAATTACTGTGTTTATTTGATAACCTCTCATCACAGTTATTATTTTCCTTAACAGTCACTGTCAATTAGTTTGTTTATTTGCCACAGATTTTACCAGCCATCTGTTTGGTTGGCTCATTAAAACTTTATCTGTTGTCTAGATGTTTTGGACTCTCACACACACACATCCCTCCAAAATAACCCCCCACCCCCGAGCCATCATGCGTTTTCAGGCTCAGGCTGTGTCTTGATGAGTGCCCCCCCCCCTCTTTACAAGAGGAGAAGTTCTCTGCCCATGTGCCACCTTGCTGGGGGCTCTCTCTCGCTCGCGCTCTCTCTCTCTCTGTCTCTCTCTCTCTCATTGCTAGCAGGGCTGTGCAGGAGCTCAGACTCTCATTCCCTGTAACATGCTTATCAGGGTTACCCAAGAACAGAGGCAGACCCAAGATACAGAGTACAAATCTATGCTTATATATGTGATTAGATAACAGGCATCTTACCCTATAGAGTTCATATTGTAATTGTGGTAACTTATCGTATTCACTGTGAAGTCCTTTTAGAGAATGGCTCATATAAGCAATGCAATGTACTAGTGGAGAATATCTTATGATGCAGAATCAGATATTTCACTAATGGAGCACTGCGTTTAAAGAACGCAATCCTAAATGTTTATTTCTTGTTCTGTGTATGGTAAGCTATGGAGTTTCCATCGCAATTGTATACAACTTACAGTTTTCAAGCTAAGCAATTAGAAGAGAATGTCTTGCATTGAAATCTATCTGTTGACCAATTATTATTGTTGTTTCATTGATCAATTGCTGTCTAATGCTTTGTTTTATTGTAACTTTGTTTCATGTAATATTGACTGTGCAATTGTTTTTATGAACGTATTGCCTGCTTACTTATGTTGATATTCTGCATTATTGCTGCTTGTTGTTTTTATGAACATATTATTAGATTGAATGCATGTTTAATAAACTCTTGTTATTAAAATAGATTCCTGGTAAATTATTTGTAACAACCTCGATTTATGAACTTTAAATTAAATATTGTGGTCTATTTTTAGTTTATTTTACCGTTTTCAGAGAAAGATACTGAGAACGGATTTATACATTATAATAAAATGTGGTTACTGTTTTAAGGATATGAATTGCCACAATACTACCCACAGCTCCCTTCGCTCCTGGGATATTGAAAGCTGCTCTTACCTGTAGCCTCTGCACAGCCTCTTCCCTCTCTTGCTCCACTTCATTGTAATCACACTTCTTGCTCTGCAGGTGATGTATTTCCTAGATCACATGAACACACCGTGTTAAATTGCACTTGAATGAAGAAATCTTTAGTTTTGTCTTTTCAAAATCACTGCAGCCATCTTAGAATTGAAATCAAGCAATCTGAGAAATGAGGTCGCTTTATTAAGAACCAAATTTAACTCATTATTAGTGAAAGGAATTACTTTCAGGTAGTCTGTACTGTTTCACTTCCTAGTTAATTTCACCTCAGCAGAGTATTCAGGATGTGGATATCCAAATGTTTTCCAAATGGGATCAATTTCAGGATCAAAGAATGTAACTTGCTGAAGCAGCCATTTGTGCACTCCATAATCATTAAAAAAGAGATCAGAGTGTAAAGAAGTTCTAACTAACATTTTTTTAAATGTCACATTCTCTTATTTGTAATAACTGAAGTCCCAGTGTATGCAAAAAAACTATTTAAATTGAAAGGTATAAGCAAAATTATCTATTAGAAAGCCAAGAATAGCTGGATTGAAATCCCTGCAGGTCCTGAACCAAGGTGTTTCAGAGCCCCTGCAGTGTCACAAGAAACGCATTGCCTTACCTTCCCAGTGCCTGTGTTCTCTGTATCTCGGTCCATTGCCTTACCTTTGCAGTGCCTGTGGTCTCTGTATCTCGGTCCATTGCCTTACCTTTGCAGTGCCTATGGTCTCTGTATCTCGGTCCATTGCCTTACCTTTGCAGTGCCTGTGGTCTCTGTATCTCGGTCCATTGCCTTACCTTTGCAGTGCCTGTGGTCTCTGTATCTCGGTCCATTGCCTTACCTTCCCAGTGCCTGTGTTCTCTGTATCTCGGTCCATTGCCTTACCTTTGCAGTGCCTGTGGTCTCTGTATCTCGGTCCATTGCCTTACCTTTGCAGTGCCTGTGGTCTCTGTATCTCGGTCCATTGCCTTACCTTTGCAGTGCCTGTGGTCTCTGTATCTCGGTCCATTGCCTTACCTTTGCAGTGCCTGTGGTCTCTGTATCTCGGTCCATTGCCTTACCTTTGCAGTGCCTGTGGTCTCTGTATCTCGGTCCATTGCCTTACCTTTGCAGTGCCTGTGGTCTCTGTATCTCGGTCCATTGCCTTACCTTTGCAGTGCCTGTGGTCTCTGTATCTCGGTCCATTGCCTTACCTTTGCAGTGCCTGTGGTCTCTGTATCTCGGTCCATTGCCTTACCTTTGCAATGCCTGTGGTCTCTGTATCTCGGTCCATTGCCTTACCTTTGCTGTGCGTTATACTTTATATTAGAAAAGATTCAGTACCATCAGCCAATCAGCTTCCAGCTCTAGCGGGCTTCTATCAGACAGTAGATGCCCGCTGGAGCTTCACATCATCAACTGTGACAAACTGAAAATCAATCCACGCATGTGCCAGATTTAACACTATGACATACCGTAAGGAAAGATCAGTTCACATCTATTGGACAGCAAATACTAAACAAAGACATTGGTTCAAGTTAATTTTATTATCCACAAAACCAGTCAAATCAATACTCTGCACCGGTGAAAGCAACCGGTCCTGTAACTGTAACTGCAACTGCCAAATCAGCCAATCACAGTCAACACTCGAAATGTTTACTCATACATGAACCAACTGGGCAGTGCTGTACATTTCTCAACATTAACTCAGGAGCGTTCGCCAGGAGAAAAAAAGGCTTCTAGCATTTTTGCAGGATGGATCATGAACTGGACACAATGTGATGCTTAGAAGAAACCATCTCTCTCTCCTGGGGAACGCTCCTGTATAGAGGTTGAAAAAAAAAGCAATTCCCTAATTTATTTACCTGTGAATTAAAGAAAAATCAAAACTAAATTTGCTGCATACGGACAACACAGTCATGCGTTTCTGTAAACACTGCAGGGGGTTCTGGAACACTAATGGAAAAAACAGTATAAATCCTGTAAAGTATACGTGCCATCTAGTCGTCCCCCCACCCCCAGTTACATGTGTTCAAGTGTACAACAGCTCTCTCACACAGACTTGAATCAGACATTATAAATACAATGCGAGGCTGCTGGGTTCATCCTGTGAGTCACACTGTCCTCATTACTCTTATTATTTTTATACCATGCACCTCTTAAAGGGATATTTCTATTTTATTTTTAGTATCACTTTAATTTAATTTACTTACCAGTTTAATATCAGGTTCTCTGTCGTTTCCTATAGCTTCTGTTTAGCTCATCATTTGCTATGCGTACTAACTTCCTAATGCTTCTGAAAAGAAAGCCCTTGTAAACTGAAATGGGAATGATATCAGAAGGGTTTCTTTTTAATGTTTATTTTGAATGTCTTTTCAATGTATTCTTTGTGTCTGACCAGCAGCTGATCAAATTCGACCAGAGATATCTTAGTGATCACAGCAAATGAAACGGGTGTCAATCACACCTGATGTTTTCCTATTGTTGACTGGATGTCTCCGTCCCAACTCAATCAGCTGATTAGAAAAGACTCAAACTGAAAGAGGCGAACCGTGTTGTACAATGAACAGGCCCCTGGTGTTCTGATGAAGAACCCCAGTCAAGTACTGGCAGTGATTGATCACAGTATGTTGTGAATACTGAATACAGCCTCAATGTTGACTCTGCATTGACACAGCCATGCTCTTCATGCGCTACCTCATCCTTTGCTTTCAGCACGGCCTCCAGCTCCTCCAGGGACTGGTTCAGCTCGTCCTTGCCAATGTCACAGGCAGCGTGTCGGGCCCCCTGCGCTTCCAGCTCAGCCACCTGGACCACAGAGAGACATAGCACAATCAGAGCAAGACTCGCAAGAAACTCTCGCAAGAATGAAGAGGCTGTCAAATGAAAGCAATCACAAGCATGCAAGAAACTCTCCTCAAGAACGACAAGGCTGTCAAATGAAAGCAATCACAAGCATGCAAGAAACTCTCCTCAAGAACAAAGAAGCTGTCAAATGAAAGCAATCACAAGCATGCAAGAAACTCTCCTCAAGAACGACAAGGCTGTCAAATGAAAGCAATCACAAGCATGCAAGAAACTCTCCTCAAGAACGAAGAGGCTGTCAAATGAAAGCAATCACAAGCATGCAAAGAGGCCTGACAACCATTGTATGTAATACGTCTTCCATATCGCGCCATTGGCAGAACCTAAATCACCTCCTTCTTATGCAGGTCACATTTACTCCAATGGTCTGTGTGACCTATAGCACAGGAAGTGACTGGGTCCCAGAAGTCCATGTACTAAAACTAAACAGAAACTTCTATGACAAATGTTTCAAAGTCTTTCTCAATGTCTTCATTTCCACAGAAACCACCACTGAATGTTTTACAGTTATGGATGAAATACCCCAAATCTATAAGACAATGAAAGCTTTGGTTATCTCAATTGAGCTAAAGAATGTCCTTACCAAGTTTCATCATAATTGGATAGGTGGTTCTAAAGAGCGTAAATCTTTTAATGTTTTTAGAACAAGAGGAGGAGGACAACTGGCCCATCAGTGAGTCTGGTTCCTAGTAGCTGATTGACCTGAAAATGTTGTCAATTTATAAAGGATCCAAGTGATTCAGCATCAACATGGCAACCCATATCATCCCCCTCGCCACTCTCTATGTGAAGAAGTAGTCTCCTCCCTCTGTCTGTCTCCACTGAATTTCCAGCTCTGCCCCCTGGTCCTGGTTTCTGTACTGCACTTAATTGGTTAGTGTTAACTATGAAGTTCTTAAAATATAAAAAAGAGGAGTTGAAAATCAAGTCCTCCCCTAATCGTTCTTTGTTCTGGGCTAAATAGATTCCCTAAACTATCTGAACTCGTGACAATATCATGCTTTTGGTTTTTTAAATATATTATTTAAAACACTGACAGTGCTTAAGACACCTGGAATTGGCTGGTTTGGCTCTAGATTTGTATCCAGTGCAGGCACATACAGAGGGTCCTCATAACTGGGTAATAATCACATAGCAGCTGAAAGGTTACAAATATTTGTATAAAATTGTTTATCGGATTACGGCCAAATGCAATTCAAACTGAGGCTAGGAGTCTGTGATACAAGTTTAAAATCAAGCCTGTTCACCATGTAGACTATCAGAGACAGACACAAACAGTGCATGAGCACACCCATTTTTAGAATCTTTCTCTTCAAAACAGCAGGAATTAAAGGCTGGAGACTCTTCTTCCTTTCTTCCTTCTTCCTGTGAGTGGGTACGTAGCGCTATTGTTTTATTCAAGGTGCTCTGAATACTTCACTGTTCTGAAGTTTCTCCTTGAAAACGCCTCTGTACCCAGCCTCCGATCCCTTAACACCTCCCCAGCCTCCGAGCCCTTAACACCTCCCCGGCCTCCGAGCCCTTAACACCTCCCCGGCCTCCGAGCCCTTAACACCTCCCCGGCCTCCGAGCCCTTAACACCTCCCCGGCCTCCGAGCCCTTAACACTTCCCAGCGTCCGAGCCCTTAACACCTCCCCGGCCTCCGAGCCCTTAACACCTCCCCGGCCTCCGAGCCCTTAACACCTCCCCGGCCTGCACTGCTAACCACCTGCTCCGATCTGGTCAATGTCTCCTAAAGGGAACCTCAGAGGCAGTGCACACTTTAAAGAGATTGCAGCCAGCACAATAATTGCCCAACTCTTACAGGTTGTGAGCTTCCAGTCCTGGCTTTGTAAAGTTATTGGTCTATTCATCTTTCTTTGTCTGAATATGCACTGTAGTCAACTGAAAGAGTTTTCAAGAGCAGTGCTCCCTGTGATTCAAGTAACTGTGCCTCAACAACAAGACTAGCTAACCCATTTCATACCCTCACCTCTCTGCGAGTAAGTCTATAACTTCTGTTATACCTCAGTTATTAAGGCAACATATTCCCTCATATGCTTGGTGTTCTAGTTAGAAAGTGAGCAGCCACGCAGGGGAGGCAGCCATCCCTGCAAAGTCAAAGTAACCCAAAAAAGCTGCCTCCAATAGGCTCTCAGTTTAAAAGCCTGGAGACACTCTGGAGTATTTTTAACCACGTGGACGCAGAAGCTGCCATTTCCCTGTGGTGATTTATCATTGCTTCAAACTAGGCCAATGGAAAAAGGAAAGCACTGCCCTAAAAACCGTGGCCCCAGGAGACAGGCACGAGTCCCAGCCACCTGGGCACAGCAATTGTTAAAATACTAACTGGAATGGATGAGGTTTGCCAGCTCTTTCCTTACATTTTTCCCTACATGTTGATGCAGACCAAAAAAATAGATTTTTGAAGTTTGTTGGGGAAAATAAAAATGCATTTAAAACTTCAAAACAAATTAATTCATATTCAATTCAGATTTCATAGAAACGTCATATAACATTTCTACAATTGCTTTAAGAATACACTGCATAATGTAATTGGACAGTAAGAAAATCAGGGATAAAACCTAAATTTAACAATAAATAAGACCATTATTTGCCATGCTTAAGTATTTCAATTAAAAAAAACTGCTTCTGGAGAGACTCCTAAATGTAGTACATGGATACCTATCTGGTTAAAACGCAGGAAGCAGAGAATACTTAAGAAACCTATCTGGGGACATGTACTCAGTGGGGTGCCACAGGGGCCTGTGCTAGGACCCTTGCTGTTCCTTGTCAATACTAATGATCTAGATCAGGGGTAATCTGCAGACCACTGAGAGCTGGGGGAGTGGCCCAAACGTATTCAGCCAACCAGGAATCCAAAAGGATTAAGACTGCATTAACAACTGGGCTGAAAACGTGACCAATTACATTTACTGATAAGAAATATTACACAGGTAGTGACAGATTTACTCAAATAAGCACCCCTCATGAGATGCTAAACTTGGACAGAATAAGCCGACACCACACGGGACACAGGCAATACACATTTGACCCAGAAATTAACCAGACCCTTGCTCATCGCTGCGATACAGGTAGATCCCAGAGAGTACAAATGTGTTTAATTAAAACAGTGTTACAAATGAGACTCTGCTTATCAAACACTTCACTATCATGCTGTTATAATCCAAAACATTCAATTTTCTTTTAGTATTTCTAAAGGAGCTTCCCATTCCCCTGCATAGAAACACGTGTGCTGTGCTGCCCCGTCTCTCACCTGGTCTCTCAGCCGCACCGTCTCCTCCTGGTAGGCAGACAGCTGTTTCTTCCACTGCTCCACATTGGCGTTGGCTTCATGCAGCGCTGCCACCAGCTTGGAGTTACTGTCCTGCAGTGTGAACAACTCTGCCTCCCAGCTCAGCTCACAGATTGATCTAGAGGAAGACAAGCACAGCGGTTAACTCCAGCTCCCCTGGACCAGCGGAGGCTACCTGATCCCTCAATTAATTCTTCTTGGTTGGAAAGGTGACACAAGCTTTGAAATGATAACATTAGGGGTCTGAGTGTCTCCACTGGAGCAGCCCTGTGACTGAGTCAGGGGAGCGCAGGCTTGTGCCTAGTCAGTCTTCGTTGGGGATTCCACAGAAAGCTCTGGTTAGGGAGGCAAAACTGGCAGGGACTGTCGCTCCTCATCGAGCTGCACCGGATCCAACTGAACAAGTACACAGTGAGCATCATCACCATCATCATCATCAACCACAAACAGCATCCCAGAATCTGGTCCATGTCAGCTGGAAGGACCCAATATGTGGTTGCTAGCCAGGAGTTAGCGGGTTTATCATCTTATTTGAAGTCTGACACGGCAAAGCAAAATCTTTCAAAACAACAGCTGTATACAGCGACAGGAAAGAGAACTCCACTCAAAACGGCAAAAATAATCCAATATGCCAATGTGATATATATCAGTTTTTGGTTAGCAACAACTACTTTAAGAGGATGGCACCTTCATTTAAAACACAGTGTAAAACAAGGCCGGCAGACAGCAGTTACCTCAAACTAGTTAAGAGAAGGGGTTCTCTTACCTGCTTCCCAGGTGCCCTGCAATGTCCATCTTCTGTTTTCTGTTGTCGAAGTGTATGTACAAATTCAGCACGGCTTTATGAAACATTTACTAACTCAATTATGCCGACTGAATGAGTGTACTAGTTGAAGTAGGATGATGGCACAGCCAGTTACTCGGTCACCGTAGCAACCAGGAACCACCAGGTTTTTGCATTACAGGACAGTATATATTGCTGTGAAGCTAACACATCTGTGTAAAAGACTATCCCAAAACCAAATACAGTACAGCTCCCTATTACAACAGCAGTATGAATCAAGTACATTTTAAATGAGATCTCAGCTTTAAAGTGAGTGTACTTCCTACATACATGAGCTAGGTACAGAAGGGTAGGTGGAATATAATTACATATGATGTAATGCAAGCCCAACAGTCACTTGAACATGAACAAAGGGGACTTTTGAGAAAGGATATTAAAGACATAGGAACATTGTTTTGTCCCCAGTTTAGAATTCTGCTCCCTCACTGTTGCAATTCCCCCCAACAGGGGACCTGAAGGTCAGCGGGCGTCTTCCGATCCAAAAAGCTGGTCAGCTCTACACCTAGCAACTCAAGAGCGGATGTGAGCTGCCGGCTCCTGGAGGACCAAGGCCAGCCCGGGAGGTGTTTGCTTGAGCTCACCAGGCACTGGCCAGTAGGGTCCACTGGGGTAGCAGTGTGGAGTAGTGGTTAGGGCTCTGGACTCTTGAACAGACGGTCGTGGGTTCAATCCCAGATGGGGGACACTGCTGCTGTACCCTTGAGCAAGGTACTTTACCTAGATTGCTCCAGGAAAAACCCAACTGTATAAATGGGCAATTTTTTGTAAAAATAATGTGTAAAATAATGTTGTTATTGTATGTAAAAAAAAAATAACAGTGATATCTTGTAACAATTGTAAGTTGCCTTGGATAAGGGCATCTGCTAAGAAATAAATAATAATAATAATAGTGCGATGAGGAGAAACAGTCCCTGACGGTTTTGCCTTCCTAACCCACAGGAGCACCAGAGCCAGTGCTGCCTGTGGAATCCCAAATGAAATCAGACAACTCGGCACAGCCAGGAACCTGCGCTCCCCTGACTGTATGACACACCACAGGGATCACAGGGCTGTGCCTTTACCAGGGGAGACCCTCAGGGACTTCTGCACTCCCCTATATGTTCTGAAAAACATAACGTTATACATCCCCAGGTGTTGCTACAACTGTTTAAATAACGTACCTGTAATTTTTCTTTTAATTGTTAACATACTGACAACTTTCTACACTTCTAAAACTTTAAAGTCCGTTACAAAGCTCTTTTCAAAATAGCAGGTACGTTATTTAAACAGTTGTAACAACACGTGGGGACGTATAATGCTCTATTTTTCTGAACCCCGCTACTTACTCTTTAAAGACCATTGAAAGCTACATAAATTTGAATTTAAACTCATAATTGACTGTGACTTAATACAGCATGTACACTGTATGTTAGACCCAGAGTCAACTGAAAAATAGCTGTCTGTGTAATTCAATTTCACCTGTCAGTCACTTATAGTTTCATGAGCAAATGAGTAACGCAACCGATTAAAGAATTAACATCGCGTTGGAAACCAAATACATGCTGACATCTGGGCAGAGTGTTAAAAGTACAGGCACAAAATCACAGGGATTTCTGAAACTACCAGAACTTACAGAATCAACCAAATAACTGTCAAATGCCACAATTGAGCTGAAATGTCTTAGGGTGTTAGTCTTTCTAAATGTTTAAACTTTAACATATTGGAAATGTTTGTAATCAATTAAAAAAGCCCCCCCATGAGAAGCCCTCCCTTATTATTAGTTTATTTAGCAGACGCCTTTATTCAAGGCGACTTACAGAGACTAGGGTGTGTGAACTCTGCATCAGCTGCAGAGTCACTTACAACTACGTCTCACCCGAAAGACGGAGCACAAGGAGGTTAAGTGACTTGCTCAGGGTCACACAATGAGTCAGTGGCTGAGGTGGGATTTGAACCGGGGACCGCCTGGTTACAAGCCCTTTTCTTTAACAACTGGACCACACAGCCTCCTTAGAGTGCTGTTACTGTTTAATGATGCACTGGAACATGAATGAGTGTGAGACTGCATGTATGTGTACATGCAAAAAACTGAAATGAGACGCCATGCAGCACCCCAGGGTAGTGCTGTACCCCAGTCTCTCTCATTTATATCATGACAATATTAGGAGACACCATGCAGCACCCCAGGGTAGTGCTGTACCCCAGTCTCTCTCATTTATATCATGACAATATTAGGAGAAACCATGCAGCACCCCAGGGTAGTGCTGTACCCCAGTCTCTCTCATTTATATCATGACAATATTAGGAGACACCATGCAGCACTCTGGGGCAGTGCTGTACCTCGGTCTCTCTCATTTACATCATGACAATATTAGGAGACACCATGCAGCACCCCAGGGCAGTGCTGTACCCCGGTCTCTCTCATTTACATCATGACAATATTAGGAGACACCATGCAGCACTCTGGGGCAGTGCTGTACCTCGGTCTCTCTCATTTACATCATGACAATATTAGGAGACACCATGCAGCACCCCAGGGTAGTGCTGTACCCCGGTCTCTCTCATTTACATCATGACACTATTAGGAGACACCATGCAGCACCCCAGGGCAGTGCTGTACCTCGGTCTCTCATGACAATATTAGGAGACACCGTTAAAAACAAAAATAGCTTTGTGTGCAGGTGGGGTCTCACAGCTAAAACAAACATAATAACTCACCAGACACACTAAGAACAAAGAGAAAAAGCACTGCGAAGAGCAGAAGAAACAGTAGGTAATGACACAGGCTTAGCAGCAGGACTAGTACGAAGGCTGTTATCTGCACTGTCAGTGACGCATCATTTTTATTGACATTTAAATGTCAGACTATTATGATTTTATTCTAGAGCTGCCTAATAAAAGCTACAGTAATAAGTAATATTTTATCATCTTATTCATGGCTCTACTAAATGTAATAGTCAGTTTATCTTATTTAGTGTGAACTGATTATATTGTATTTTAATAATGGCTTTGAAGGAAACTGTCAGCGACACAGACAGTTTCAATGTCTCAAGAATTAGCAGAGACAAGCGACTGCAGCAGGAAAGCTTATTAATTCTCAAAGTGGTTTTGTTTAACAGGTTAGTTACAGTTTTTAACTCATTTGTCTAAGTGAAGACATTTATTTTCCTATCTCTAGGTGTGTAATGATCCTGTGTAACAACATTGGAAGCTCACTAGTGCAACATCACGTGAACTGCACACAAATCCAATAACAGACACTTTACTGTTAAAATACTTTTTTTATGGTTTTGCGCCCGTGCCAAAAATAAATAAAGATGTCAGATTTGCATGAGGTACTCCAGGGCACCGCGTCCCAGCTGAAGTGCAGCTGAGTCATGCAGCAAGACAATGATCCGAAACACACAAGCAAGTCTACATCAGAATGGTTGAAGAACAAGAAATTTAAAGTTTTGGAAAGGCCTAGTCAAAGTCCAGACCTAAACCCCATTGAGATGTTGTGGCAGGACCTGAAACTAGCAGTTCATGCTCAAAAACCCACACGTCACTGAGGTGAAGCAGTTCTGCATGGAGGAGTGGGCCAAACTTCCTCCACGGCGCTGTGAGAGACTAATCAATAACTACAGGAAGTGTTTGGTTGCAGTTATTGCTGCTAAAAGGTGACGTAACCAGAGTCTAAGGGGGCAATTACTTTTTCACAAGGGGGCATTGGGTGTTGCATAACTTTCTTTAATGAATAAATGAAATATGTCAGGGTCCCTTTTATCTAATATTAGGTTTTGGTTGAAGATCTGATAACATTCAGTGTCAAAAATATGCAAATATGCAAAAAATGCAGAAAATCAGACAAGGGGCAAATACTTTTTCACGGCACTGTATGTAGAGTTGACCCATTGGAGCAGCCAAATTCAAACCACTCAGAATCATAGCAAATCTCCATGAAATAGGAAATACACAAACAAACAAACAAACATTGAAAGGCTCTTTCAAATATAAACTAAATTTCAACACGGAACTGAAGCTTTTCTATAAGACGCACATGTACACCAGAGATGTGTGTAAATCATTCTGCGTGGTTTTGTTGCTCTAAATCTGCCTTTACCTGGCTTTGAACTGCTTTGAGCTTGTCTGAGGAATCCTAACTGCCTAGCACTGAACAGACTCCCTCATTCCGTTCAAACAATGGGAACTTTCAACTCTACTGGCCAACCTACTCTACAAAAGGGCAAGTTGATGGACCCAGCAAGTTGAAAGGCCATTTTGTCACATGATGTGAATGGAATGAGGAAGTCTGTTCGGTCAGTTAGAATTCTCCAGACAAGCTTGCAGATACAGACAAAGACAGATAGAGCAAAATGAACAGTACTGAAGCAACTGACCCCAGAACCACTCAACAGAACTGCAAACATCAAACACATTGGAAAGGTGGAAATGAATTGCAAACACCACAAAACACAAAGGAAAAGGTGGAAATGAATTGCAAACACCACAAACACAAAGGAAAGGTGGAAATGAATTGCAGCATGTAATGGCAAACGTGGCTCACCCTTCGGACAGCATTTTCTTGATGCGTTCTTTCTCGGAGGACAGCTCGATGTCGGCGCTCTGGCTCCGGTACAGCTTCTCCTCGCCCGGGCCGTTGATGCAGAGGACAGGAGGGGACTGCAGGTCCTCCATCATATCCTGCAGAGAGGAGGCAGGAACCTTGAGACTCACTCCTTCCAATACAGCGGCGTGAAACCGTTCTGATACCATTATTTATTTATTTATTGCATTGATATAGCGCTTTTTATACAAAAGTATCGCAAAGCACTGTACAGCACATAGCAGAAAAAAAAGAACCACAATACATCTGTATAGCATGTCACACATACAACTGCCACAGTCAGACCATATAAATAACAGTATACACACACAATATAAAACCAGCAATTTTAAAGTTACATTAAAACCCACTAAGATAAGAAAGCCATTTTATAAAAGTGCATTTTTAGTCTTGACTTGAAAACTGTAACAGTCCCAGCTTCCCTGACAAACGAAGGCAGAGCATTCCATAATTTAGTAGCTCTACAAGAAAAAGCCCTCCTCCCTCCCATGTTACTTTTGTTGACCCAAGGAATAACCAGCAGCCCCGTGTCCTGTGATCTCAGAGTGCGGTTTGGAAGATACAGGGTCAGTAACTCCTGCAAACAACTAGGTGCTAATCCATTTCAGAGCCTTGTAAGTTAACAGCAAAATCTTAAGATCATTACCACTGCTGCACTGTCATGCACATCCACTCCCATAATGAGAACTCTTTCAACTCTTTCACCTTTGAGTGTAATATGGGTCTGTTTAACACGGAGGCACGGATACAGGTTACTGATCACCAGCTTTACTCAGTTTGCATTCACAAAGGAAACCCACACAGGGGAGACAAGCAGCTTGTAATGGGCTTCACTAGATATTACTCCATACATGCCAACAGTCCCTATATGGTCAGGACAGTCCCGATTTCCTAGAAAATGTCCTGCGTCCCGATGCAAAGGAAGAAAGTCACGATATTTACCCATAGAAAAAAAATTATTTATTCTGCACAGCAGAGTTATTGAAAACCACACACTGTGCTCTTCGTGCGGCTGACATATCTGCTGATCACTAACTTATACAACCGTAAGAACGCTTCATTATGTCTATTTTTACTGTCATGATGGTCGTGTCGGGTTGGGGGGGATACGTCTATTCTATGATAATGAGTGTGTTTTGCGTATGAGTCCTCCCATGTGTATGATGCATATGACCCCTTGTTTTCCTTGGGTTTTTTCTGGATCTCATTTTGCAATCTTATGAGATCCAATGACAGAATGCACAGGGGATTCACATTACTCCTAATGAAGCTGCACTGCCAAGCAGATGCAGAGCTTAATCTAAGAAAGTCTGGATTCATTTTAGGTTTTAACATCCTTTCTTTTCCATACGTATACTATGAAAAGTGACTGTAGCCTACACAATAACTTAACACATCTCCCCCGTTGTCCACTGTCATTCACACATAGGTCTCGCACGTTATAGCAAACATGGAACCTAGTGTAGTACCAGAGGTCTTAATGAAAACACATGTTTGCTAAAGCATGTGTTTCTTTCCACACTGCACAGGTGAGAGCTGTGTAGTGAATGGAGGTGCACAGAGGGTAGATGCATCGAATTGTTTGGTTAGCTACAATCATTTTAAAATCAGTGGATTCCCGGTGTGACTGCGCTGCTTGGCCCTACGTCCCGGGTTTGTTCAGATCTCAGCTGGACTCCAGCAGTCGAGTCACAGTCTGCACCCCAGAGACAGCCTGCATGATGTTCACTCACCACACGCTGCTACAACAGCAGAGCAGGCAGCTGGCATTCTCTCATATAAATTAAATAAAAGATGAACTCACTCAAAACACTTTTAATCAAATTAAAAAATGTATTCCAGTTGTATACTCCGATGTTAAAACAGTGCAGCAGTCATGGTTCATTTTCACAGTACAACAATGGCAATGGAACTGACAGAATCCTAGATACATTTGTATACCAAATATTCAGACATTAACTCAAACTGTTGTGTCTATACCCCAGAAACATGACCTCACTATACCAGCCACATTAAAGCCAGATTCGCAAAAAAATCAGATGGCCTCGGAATGCCTGTGAAATGTAGTCCCGTGTGAATCGTCCATTTCTTTTTATCCAGATAATTCTCAGAAGTCCTTTGATTTTTTTTACAGGACATCGAGACCTTCTGTAAAATTTCAAACTCGGGCGTCCTGTGTCTTTTTACTCCCGTGCGAATCGACCAGGTCAGCAGTAGAGGGTTTAGGCACATGCAGCCCATGCAACTGCATGGACCCCCGAGGCAGCAAGGGCCCCCCTGTTGTCGTGGCTCAATTACTATTAAAAAAGCTTATATTCACCTCAAGTCTGCACCAGAATGAACAGCTTTAGCCATTTTACTGTTCTTTTTATCAATATGCAACAAGCCAAACAGAAAAAACAACGTGTAGGGGTTTAAAGCTGTGCACAAGTTTATGTCAGTATGTGCCTCCTAATCATGTCACCCATGATTTAAGCTAAAAAAAATAAGACATTTAAAAATGAACTCATTTCGACACACTACAAACAAATAAATGCGTTTCCAGCCAATGTATCGTCCTCGCCTCTTGCGATGCTCGATTACATCTACAAGGGAAGGTTTGCTGGGCTGCCCTAACATCAGTATTGCCTTGTGTCTGCTTTAGACTGTGCCTGACTGTAGTGTCAGGGGAGAAGCATTCTTGCCTGAACATGAAATTAATAAAAAACTATTTACTTTCTACAATGTCGCAGCAGCGTTTGACTGGACTCGGGCAGAAATCGATCGGGCACCAGATTTCAGCTAGAACTGCAGACTTTGCCGCTGAAAGGACGAAAGGTTCATTTCTAACCATCTCTGCAAGTGTTTTTTTAGGGGCCCTGGAAATCGAGCTTTGCATGGGGCCACTGCGGGACAAACACCTCCACTGCATGTCAGAGTTACATTAGCATTGTTACAAGCATTTCCAGGGTATTCGCCTCAAAGTAATACCAGCCTTTACAATAAACCATAATCGAATACAGTATTGGTACGATCTGTCCGGGGATTCTACAGTTCAGTAAAATGCTATGATTGGGCAAAACCAAATTTGTGACGACAAAAATACAAAATATTTACAAAATTGATGCTTTGAATGAAGCATTTGGAAATATGTATCAAAATGCACATCACTCAAGGGACAAAACGGTTCAACTCAGTCAAGGCACCGCTAGCCTATGAAAAGCAGGTACAATGAAATAAAGGGGCCGAGTCGATACGCTTCATTCTTCCTCCTCTTGCACAAGTTAGTCACACGCTGTTCAGTTTACAAATCATGCACAACAGCGCCCTCTCTGGCCACACATGGGATTTCATTCTGAATTTACAGACTTTCCTCAATGAAAACTAATCCACGTCTGGGAGGTTACTGTCCTCTGCTTTGGACCAACTCGGAGGACACCAGGAACTTGACTTATTTTAACTGTTTAAAATCAGGGATTGCATATATTGCTTATAGGTATACAGTCATGTTGTCATATGGACAACACGGGATACCGCAAAGGTAAAGTCATGGGTTTATTGTAAACACTGTAGGGGGTTCTGGAACACTTGAATAAATTAGCCCAGTTTTAACAACATGTTAAACTAACACATTATAATCATGTAAAAGCATAATAAAACAGTCATTAAATATCTTTCTGCTCAGGATTAGAATATTAGTCCGGTAGGACTTTCCAATAATGTGTGTCCCATTACGTATGCTGTGCCTGTATGGAAAATGTCAGTGCAACACCTACGTCATGAGAAATACAGACAGTCGCCTCTGCTGCGTGGATAAAAAGCCTACAATGTTTATCCAGCAGTGCCCTTTACCCGCCCCTGCTCTGATTAGCTAGCCCTCCTCTGAGACAGGGCACTGAATGTGCTGGCTCCCTTTCATCTCTCCTCTCTGTCACATTATCACTATGATTGCTTTCAGCACATTTCTCACTGTCTCTCACCTTCTCAGAGCACCGACTAGAACATCCTATAAAACATTACACTGCCAGGTTGGGAACAAACAGATCTGGACAAATATTCTAAATGGTTTCAATGTGCAACACACACTTGTAAATGGGCTCTCTTGTGAATATAACCCTCCTTTAATTTGCATGCATTTTATTATAGAAGGTCAGTGTGTGTCCTTCAATCTCCAAGCCAGTCCCCTCTTTACACCCAGGAGCTCCACAGCGGATGTGAGCTGCCGGCCGCTGGAGGACAAAGCCCCTAACCTGCCCAGCCTAGCACCAGCATCATCTTTGGGATGAACATGAATGATTAGACAGTATGATCCTCTACTTATCTGCACAGGTCCTAATAAAGTAGCTAGGTATATATAATATATATATATATATATATATATATATATATATATATATATATATATATATTATACACACACACACAACTCTGACAGATAGAATGCCATCAGAGTGCCTTTAAAATGTTCCTGGATAAGTTAAATATCAAGTGTATTGCATGTGTATCAAAACTGTAGTCTTTGTTTAGTTTAGAAATTTACTAAACATTTTAACTTAAGATGTTTCTAGAGTGCAATACAAAAACAGCATGTAGCTGAACCACGCCCTGTGAGATACTGTGCTTTAGTTTGCATGTTCTGCCACATATAAAAATCCCAGAAGTCTAGAAAGTGGCTTAGACACAGAGGCAGAGAGAAGCAATTTAATAAGAAAGACAGAAAAACTAGAAAAAAAAGAGAGATGCGCTGGAGAAAAGTAGGGCTTGGAAACTGAAGCTGTGCAGAGACCCATATTTTAAATTAAACATGACAAGAGCTCTCAGAACCAATGGAAAGGGATCTTCAGATCCTGAATTATACATGATAAAGGGGCATGAATAAGTAATACTGGATAGCTCAAAGAATGTCTTCCTGCAGTGTATACATGGCTATGAAGCTACTAGAGGTGGAGTCTGTTTTAATGATCTTTAAAAAGCATGTCAGGAACACACATCCCTGCCACAGCTGCGAATTCAAAATTAGCCATCAAAATGAGGAACAGATTGATGACCATGGCATATATCAATGGTATTGCAGAATAGCACAGGATATAGAATACCAAGTCTCACGACAACTAGGTTATTCGCAAACGCTAATTAATGTTAATACCAAGTCTCATGACAAGTGAATAAGCTGTTCTTCAGATATAACTGAGGTACAACATACAGAAAGGGAGGCTGTGGAACAGACACCTCCATATAGTCACAGAATATGATACTCAATATAACTTGAGAATTTTACTACAGCATTGGGAACCCCCCTGGATTAATTGCCCTTAAAGTACACTGTTGATACATCCAGGTGGATTCCCTGGTGCTGTGAAATGTCTGATCAGTAGGGGTCTGTGACCGAGTGCTGTTGAGAGGCGTGTGAGTGGTGACGTCACGGACCAGAAACAGGAACCAAAACAAGGAATGGATGGTGGTGAAACTGCAGAGCTAAGGCGCTCAGTGTATTTATTAAATGATAAAACAAACAAAAGATTTAAACAAACAACACAGAAACAAAAGGGCACGTTGGCCAAACAAATAAACAAATAAGCCTGCTGGTTTTACCAGTTGTTTTTAAGTTTCGTTTTCTCTTTCCGCTCTCACTCCTAATACACTCTCCCCCGAGGGTAGAGAGCTGCAGGTTTATATACAGTGACCACCTCCCGATTAGCAACAATTAATCAATGAATTAACTCGGGAGATGGTCACCGTCTGCACAAGCTTAATAAGGATGCGTGACTGTCAGCTAGCTAAATAAATCACTAGCTGATCAGTCACACATCCTCACAAGGTTTTTAAAACTATTAAAACAATAACAAATACGCGGCGCTCTGATCTGCACTGCAAACAAGAATACAAATAATAATACAAATATACATATAGGGGCGGGACACTCCGTCACAGGGTCACTGAAATGCAACAATAAGATTGCGCTGTCCCCCACACGATGGATCACAAGACGCTATAATGGAACTCACCTGAGACAGCTGTGAGGCTCGGCAAAGCAGCAATGAGAAAAAAAGAAAAAAGGAAATCATTCATTTATTTATTCAATTTGAACTGTTTTACAGCAAAATATGTCAAACTGACTGTTTCATAGAGGGGGGGTGCTTCTGGTGCGCAACCTCTAGTGGTCATCTTTATAGAGGCTTTGTGACAAAAATTCCACCTTGCTCAGGTTTGAGACAGTAAAATATGCTGGTGAATTTATTAAGTGTGCCAAATACTGAAGTGAAGAAACTATGACTATGAACACCTATCAATGGATTTTAAACAAATATAATGTGTTTAAAAGAAAAGGTGGATGAAGCACATAAGAATGAATGAATGAATGAATGAATGAATGGTGTCTCCCTTGTATGTCACCTAGTTTATCTATGTTGACCTCCGCGACCTGCTTAGATTGTAAGATCCAAGTGTGACAGATGGACAGAAAGCTAGTGCACATGTACACATAACAGACTGAGCACTAAGAACACCTGTCTGCAAGGGCATCCGAGTGCAGCTGAGAACACTGGAAAGATCTTGAGGATATCATTCAGGACTTTACTAGTATTGAAACGTTTTCATGATGTGTAAACGCTGCTTCTATCTGCAGTGATACAATAAACACCTGCAGGCCCTCAGTGCTAATAAACAGACTGTCCTGGCAGGTCATGCTCCAGTTATGTAGGCCCTTGGGTAATGTTCTGGTGAGCCAGTGTTCATGAGAGTTGTGTACACAGTGCAGGTGACTCTGCACCGCGCTGGCTGATGGGAATACAATGGAACACTCACCTGTGACATCTGTCAGAACCACCAGAACAGAAACAAGGGAATAAAACAAATTGAAAACACTTTAAATGAGCCAAACAATTTAGTACAAATATTCCTTATAAGTGAAGACTACCCATCTTTTAAACATGCATTGCACCTTTAAATAAACTGTATTTTTCCCCTTGAAGGGCAAGGCTCTATTAACTATTTCCTATGGAAGTTGTTCCACCTTTAAATGGAACTAGAATAAGGCTGAAGAAATGATCCTGTCTCTTGTCTTATTTTTTCCATGCAAATCGAATCCTATGTATGCCCACTCATTAAGGTTCCTACTTTGTATCAATGTTTTTAAATGCAAGTGCCCTCTTTAAACAAATTCAGCATGCTGAGCGTTACAAGATGTGCTCATACACACGACGGCAGATCCCTTAAAAGGTGAAACAACTTTGTTTTGAGGGCATGAATTAGACAAAAAATGAATTTGTTTATTGATTTTCAGCCAAACACTTATCACCAAAATCCTGATCATCTTAAAATCAGCTGCTTAATACTAACAGAAACCTCAGACAGATGTTTCGACTTGTTATTTGATGACATTAACGTTAGTCATTTCACTTATGTTTTAGTATTTCTAAATGTAGCACTATTGAAATAGTTGGTTTATGACTGCAGGAAAGACAATTATTGCTGATACAATTATAAATTTGAGTACAATACATGCAATTAAGACTAAACTAATTAAAATGGATAATAGAATACGTGTTCAGGCCCTAATGTGCTTTACAAAGTGGACTTGATAGGCTGTGTTGCTAGGAAACTCCAGACTGCGAGTCAATAATGATTGTGTTATTACTCCAGTGTCAATGCCATAGCCAGCGTCACACATCCAGTGCTAATACCAGTTACAGCCTGCTGTTCAGTGTCCAGGTCAGTGGCACTTTTTCTGTCTTGTCTTTTCAGTTGAAACCCCTAGCTGACAGCAGTCTGTAAAGGGGAGCTGTGATAATTTTAGCGGTGTCCTAGTTTCTCTCTCCTCTGAAAGATAAATGACCTGTTCTGTCATGTTCTATCCCCCTCCCCCCTCTCTCTCTCCACAGACATCCACAACTTAACTCTTTGTTTGCCATGCTTGTGGCTTGTTTGGTGCTGCACCAGTCTCACCTGCGGTGCAGCGATGCTCAGCGCTGGGTTGCTCAGCTCGGGTTTATCCTGAGATTTTTCCCTCGCGAGGCGTGCCGCCTCTTTCACCTCTTTAAACCTTTCTGAAAACTGAAAAAAAAAAAAACACAAAAGATGTCAACCGTGACAAGGAACTCTTCTTATTTTAAAAGGTTCGGACCACAGAAAATTCAAATTTTCACCAAAAAAAAAACCAACATCACTTCAAAAGGGACTGGGCTGACAAGAAGCAGAGTAAAAGGTAGAATAAATAGGTGTACAACATTAAGGCATTCTCTCACCCATAACTCATGGTATTTGGTTTCCCATTCTTGTTTTGTTTTTTATCCCATCCTTGAAACATAATTTTTTAAAAGGTTTAAGACCAGCAAGGTTCATAGCAATATCTACCATATCAATATCTATCTTCTAGTTAGTTCCCACAGGGTTTGTTTTTTGCATCATGAGACTAAAGGTAATACAGTGAGGCTAGTTTGATTATCAGTCTCACCTTGAAGACCTGTGTGAGCTACCCTGCTGACAGTCTCGGTGTGACGGGCTGGTTGAGTTCATTGCTGCTGCTAGAACGACATGCCGATTTCATTAAGCTACTAAAGGTGAGACTAATAATCAAACTAGTTTAAATCAGTTAGATAACCAATTCTCCAGATATATACAAAAATGTAAGTGATAAACACAGATGGATGAACACAGACTTGGCATACTCTCAGTAATGTATAAGCTGTTATGGAGAAATGAGGCACACAGATAGACTGATGTACGGACATACTCAGAATCTGAAATTCACAATAATATAAAATACCAAACCGTTATTTTGTTAGCTACAATCTCTTAAACTGTGCTTTCTATTGGGAGAAAAACACAGAACACTGGGCAAAAATCAATCACCCTCCACGAACAGCACAGATATGTATGTGTGTCTGTACGAGTTTCCAACAGAAACATCTGTGCTTATCCAACAAGGACTTACTCATTCATGCCATTTTCCCCATAGATCCAGCACTAAGCTAGGTTGTCTAGACAAGTCTGAATGCTACAGAGAAGATCTGCAGATAAGCATTGAACACTTATCTTACTATGAAGGGCATATTGACAACTAACAATGGGCATAAATGTTCAGTTTTCCTGCAATTTCGTTATTCATGCAGGGGGGGAAAATAGCCAAAAGTGAGGAGTACAAAATCAAAAGGAGGTTATAGAATGCACTGATGACTTAAAGGAACGAGCTCTGAAGATGGTCTGAAAGAACTGGATATTAGAAGGATTAGGGGACTTGATCATCTTTAAAATCTTAAAGAGATGACAAAGCTAATCCTCAACAATACATCAAGCACAACACAGAAATCAGGAGCAGAGGACACTGCTGGAAATGAAGTGGAGACCTTGCACAGTTTTCCAGTTATGTCATTTTCATGAGGGTCAAAGAATGCCTTTTACTGAGATCCATCCTTTTAGTTTTGATGGGCAAACAGTAAAACCGTTCGGCAGTCAGGAGGTAAAAGCCAACATTGATCTACCAGCCCCTGGAGGACAAAGGCCTTGCAGGTTTTGCCACTCTAACCCTAGAGCCAGACCCAATGCAACCCCCAGCAGATTCACACAGCCAGTGGTTTTAATAGATTAGGTTCTGAAAGCTAGGAGATCATTGTATATTCATTCACACTACAAGAAGACATCTTATTATCATCGATTCATACTTAAATTTTAGACTGCGAATGGAGCGAGACGATTCAGGTTACCAAGCAAGTGCAACCCTAACTCACAGCACGAGCTGGAAACAGAGATGTTCTTAACCAATTAGCACAGGTCTTTCAAAGCTGTACATTTGAGACCTCTATGACGAATGGAAGCACACGACAGATAAGATGGAATTATTGTGTTAGCTACAAATCACTTTAAAATGTAATAGGAAAAGGCAACATGAGCTCAAATGTATTGCAGAGTTCAGTTAAATGAATGGTATCCACTGGCAGCTGGGTGCTTACCTGCTGAAGCTGCTGTTCTGAGGAGAAGCCTAGTCCATACACCGTGTTCGCTCGGCTGTCCGCCCACTGCCCAAACTTCTGGGACGTTTTAGTGAACGTCATATTGGGAGTAATGGTGCTGTTAATGATCGCCTGAAAATGAATGAAATATATTTTGAACAATTTGGTGTAAATGAACCACTGATTATTTACATGGGTGAAAGTGGCGAATGACCATTTTTACAAACTCCTGGGCAAAAATCTTTTGGCTGGAGGTTTGGGGGCCGCCTAGGCCCCCCGATGCTCTGGGGTTGTAAGTACTCTCAGATGCATTCTGAGCCATTCTGGACCACTTTCAGAAACAAATTTGAACTGGACTTTGTAGAAAAAGAAGAGCGGCAACTCGGCCAGCGTAGGAATCCCCAGTGAAGAGCAGCGACCGGCCCAGCGTAAGGAATCCCCAGTGAAGAGCGGCGACCGGCCCAGCGTAAGGAATCCCCAGTGAAGAGCGGCGACCGGCCCAGCGTAAGGAATCCCCAGTGAAGAGCGGCGACCGGCCCAGCGTAAGGAATCCCCAGTGAAGAGCGGCGACCCGCCCAGCGTAAGGAATCCCCAGTGAAGAGCAGCGACCCGCCCAGCGTAAGGAATCCCCAGTGAAGAGCGGCGACCGGCCCAGCGTAAGGAATCCCCAGTGAAGAGCGGCGACCGGCCCAGCGTAAGGAATCCCCAGTGAAGAGCGGCGACCGGCCCAGCGTAAGGAATCCCCAGTGAAGAGCGGCGACCGGCCCAGCGTAAGGAATCCCCAGTGAAGAGCGGCGACCGGCCCAGCGTAAGGAATCCCCAGTGAAGAGCGGCGACCGGCCCAGCGTAAGGAATCCCCAGTGAAGAGCGGCGACCGGCCCAGCGTAAGGAATCCCCAGTGAAGAGCGGCGACCGGCCCAGCGTAAGGAATCCCCAGTGAAGAGCGGCGACCGGCCCAGCGTAAGGAATCCCCAGTGAAGAGCGGCGACCGGCCCAGCGTAAGGAATCCCCAGTGAAGAGCGGCGACCGGCCCAGCGTAAGGAATCCCCAGTGAAGAGCGGCGACCGGCCCAGCGTAAGGAATCCCCAGTGAAGAGCGGCGACCGGCCCAGCGTAAGGAATCCCCAGTGAAGAGCGCCGACCGGCCCAGCGTAAGGAATCCCCAGTGAAGAGCGGCGACCGGCCCAGCGTAAGGAATCCCCAGTGAAGAGCGGCGACCGGCCCAGCGTAAGGAATCCCCAGTGAAGAGCAGCGACCGGCCCTGCGTAAGGAATCCCCAGTGAAGAGCAGCGACCGGCCCAGCGTAAGGAATCCCCAGTGAAGAGCAGCGACCGGCCCAGCGTAAGGAATCCCCAGTGAAGAGCAGCGACCGGCCCTGTGTAAGGAATCCCCAGTGAAGAGCAGCGACTTGGCACAGCCAGGAACCTGCACTCTGTATGACTCACCTTGCACACCACACGGTTGTGCTGTTTCCAGGGCAGCCACTTGGGGAAAGACGCTGTTTATTTAACAGTCGTACGCAGATTACAGAACGTTCCTGAATTCATTTAAAAACATTATCGCAATTTTACAAAGTGGTTCTCTAGATATATGTACAACTGTGACACACAGACACATGTTTAGACCTTCGTCCAATTCATTTCTGAAAATACTGTCAGAAGCCAAAGAGGATTTTGAAATATGTGGTTACACACACAGTCTAGGCATGAACTTTAATTTGTTGCAGGTAATTACTGTTGTACAACGGGGTACGAGAACACAAGGCTGACCAGGTGTCATTTGGGGCTTGAAAAATAGGTCAACTGAGACACGTCCTCCAGTGTTATTTTTTCAAATAAGCATTTTAGTGCGTCGCTAAGTAATATTTCAACAGTAAAGATCACTAAACAGTGATGTAGGCTGCATGTACATGTAGTGAGTGTGTTAGTGCGCTCACCTTGGTGCCCCCCACACTGATGATGCGATACACGTTTCTTGTAGCATCGTAGAAGAAGGACACAGTAACGGAATGCTTGCTGGCTGGGATCCAGTTTCGCTTGGTCGTCGGGTCGATTTGAAACACATGAGCTCTAGCACTGAAAATCGGCTGCTCCCTGGATGAAGAAGAAAAAAGAAACAGATTTGCTTTCAGGCAATGCGAAGCTACATTGTAATCTGGAGGGGTGTCTGCTATTTTACATAGGTCTACTGCTTCTCCAGGTTAGGACATTGTTTAGCATTATTTAGAGAATCTGGGGATACATGGAGTCATCTGTCCGCCTGTCTATTTGTGCTTAGCAGACGCCCTTATCCAGGGCGACTTAAAATTGTTACAAGATATCACATTATTTTTACATACAATTACATTATTTTTTACACATTATTTATTTATTTTTTTACAATTACAATTACCCATTTATACAGTTGGGTTTTTACTGGAGCAATCTAGGTAAAGTACCTTGCTCAAGGGTACAGCAGCAGTGTCCCCCACCTGGGATTGAACCCACAACCCTTCGGTCAAGAGTCCAGAGCCCTAACTATTACTCCACACTGCTGCCCTATGCATGTATAGTGCATGGTGGTCTTCTGTATTTCCAGCAGTGAACACTGACACACTTGTTTGCTTAACAAAATCACAGCCGTATTCCCAAAGCTTTAACTCATGAGTTATTTAAAGAATGTTTTTGTGACTAGAAATAGATTTTTCCACGACTACATTTTACAAGCCATTATAGGAGTGGGATCAATCCCACACTGTGTCCCCAGGGAGGCGCTGTTCTTGTTCTCATGTCTTGTTGCAAACAGGGGCTCTCAGGCTGAAAAATAAAATGGGGAGTTTTACAGATACCGGGCGATTCCTAATCTGCGCATCTTTGTCGGTGCATTGTGAAAACTGTATCAGAGCTGGAAATATTCAGGCTGTTTGTTGACTTGAAGCCTGACAACTGAATTCCTGCAGGTTTCATTTATAAAAACAGATCTTTTACATTGAAAACACAACTTTTCAGTAGCGAGACATGTCTTCAAAAGGATGAGATACAGAAGTACAGAAGCAGGACCAGTTGGAAATTAAGAGGAGATAGACCGAGGCGATAGACTGGAATGGGTGCCTAGTCATGCTGTTGAGGCAGAATCACTTGGATCCTTGAAGACCCGACTGGATAAAGTTTTGAGAGAACAATCAGCTACAAGGAATTGGACAAGCGCTGTTGGGTATAATATTATATATATATATATATATATATATATATATATGGAAAAACTCATGTGTTACATAGAGAGACGGACAGACAGACAACCGCCATACATCTCTAAATTACTATTAATGTCCTTCGCAAGTTTCATGACAATTGGAGAAGCGACTGGATTAAGGCTGTACATTTATTAGATTAAACATTTAAACCTTCTCTACAATAACTCTTTACCATTTCATACCATGACTATTTACACAGATATTCACATACAGTATTCAATTACAATGGGTTACCATGCTTTAAAATGCCACCTTTCAGTCACTGATGCAAAAACAATGATTGTTTTATTCTATAAACGACTGACAACATTTCTCCCAAATTCCAAATAAATATATTGTCATTTAGAGCATTTATTTGCAGAAAATGACAACTGGTCAAAATAACAAAAAAGATGCAGTGTTGTCAGACCTCGAATAATGCAAAGAAAATAAGTTCATATTCATTTTTAAACAACACAATACTAATGTTTTAACTTAGGAAGAGTTCAGAAATCAATATATGTGGTGGAATAACCCTGATTTTCAAGCACAGCTTTCATGCGTCTTGGCATGCTCTCCACCAGTCTTTCACATTGATGTTGGGTGACTTTATGCCACTCATGGCGCAAAACTTCAAGCAGCTCGGCTTTGTTTGATGGCTTGTGACCATCCATCTTCCTCTTGATCACATTCCAGAGGTTTTCAATGGGGTTCAGGTCTGGAGATTGGGCTGGCCATGACAGGGTCTTGATCTGGTCGTCCTCCATCCACACCTTGATTGACCTGGCTGTGTGGCATGGAGCATTGTCCTGCTGGAAAAAACCAATCCTCAGAGTTGGGGAACATTGTCAGAGCAGGAAGGGCAGGAAGCAAGTTTTCTTCCAGGACAACCTTGTACTTGGCTTGATTCATGCCAAAGCTGCCCGATTCCAGCCTTGCTGAAGCACCCCCAGATCATCACCGATCCTCCACCACATTTCACAGTGGGTGCGAGACACTGTGGCTTGTAGGCCTCTCCAGGTCTCCGTCTAACCATTAGACGACCAGGAGTTGGGCAAAGCTGAAAATTGGACTCCTCTGGGGGTGCTTCAGCAAGGCTGGAATCGGGCAGATTTGTCTTTGTGAAGGACGCACGAAGCAAGCCAAGTACAAGGTTGTCCTGGAAGAAAACTTGCTTCCTTCTGCTCTGACAATGTTCCCCAACTCTGAGGATTGGTTTTTCCAGCAGGACAATGCTCCATGCCACACAGCCAGGTCAATCAAGGTGTGGATGGAGGACGACCAGATCAAGACCCTGTCATGGCCAGCCCAATCTCCAAACCTGAACCCCATTGAAAACCTCTGGAATGTGATCAAGAGGAAGATGGATGGTCACAAGCCATCAAACAAAGCCGAGCTGCTTGAAGTTTTGCGCCAGGAGTGGCATAAAGTCACCCAACATCAATGTGAAAGAGTGGAGAGCATGCCAAGACACATGAAAGCTGTGCTTGAAAATCAGGGTTATTCCACCACATATATTGATTTCTGAACTCTTCCTAAGTTAAAACATTAGTATTGTGGTGTTTAAAAATGAATATGAACTTATTTTCTTTGCATTATTCGAGGTCTGACAACACTGCATCTTTTTTGTTATTTTGACCAGTTGTCATTTTCTGCAAATAAATGCTCTAAATGACAATATTTTTATTTGGAATTTAGGAGAAATGTTGTCAGTAGTTTATAGAATAAAACAAAAATGTTCATTTTACCCAAACACATACCTATAAATAGTAAAACCAGAGAAACTGATAATTTTGCAGTGGTCTCTTAATTTTTTCCAGAGCTGTATATACACAGTGCCTTGCAAAAGTATTCAGACCCCTGACCAATTCTCTCATATTACTGAATTACAAAAGGTACATTGAAATTTCATTCAGTTTGATATTTTATTTTAAAACAATGAAACGCAAAATCAATTATTGTAAGGTGACATTGGTTTTATGTTGGGAAATATTTTTAAGAAAAATAAAAAACTGAAATATCTTGCTTGCATAAGTATTCAACCCCCACACATTAATATTTGTTAGAGCCACATATTAATATTTGGTACAGCCACCTTTCTGACCACAAAACCTTTTCCCACATCGCAGCTGGGTCACTCTTATGCTTTCTGGCAAACTCCAGATGTGCTTTCAGATGGTACTTTTTGAGTAACAGCTTCTTTCTTGCCACCCTCCCATACAGGCCAGTGCTATGCAGAGCTCTTGATATGGTTGACTGGTGCACCATTACTCCTCTCCCAGCCACTGAACTCTGTAGCTCCTTCAAAGTGATTGTTGGCCTCTCTGTGGCTTCTCTCACAAGTCTCCTTTTTGTTTGAGCGCTGTGTTTTGAGGGACGGCCTTTTCTTGGCAGTGCCTGAGTGGTGTGATGCAGCTTCCACTTCCAGATTATTGATCCAACTGTGCTCACTGGGATATCCAAACACTTGGATATTATTTTGTACCCTTTCCCTAATCTATGCATTTGTATTACTTTATCTCTAACTTCTGTAGAATGCTCTTTGGTCTTCATTTTCCTTCAGATTCACAGCCTGACCAATGATCCTTCAACTGTGGGGTTCTTATCCAGAAAATGTGACAGCAACTTTAATGGTTCACAGGTGGAGACCAATGGTAAGGTAATTGTGTCCTTGTTAGGGCAATTTCTTTCATCAGTGTAAACTGGGAGCTTCCACAGCACAGGGGTTGAATACTTATACAAGCAAGATATTTCAGTTTTTTATTTTTCTTAAAAATATTTCCCAACATAAAACCAATGTCACCTTACAATAATTGATTTTGAGTTTCAGTGTTTTAAATTAAAATATCAAACAGAACGAAATTTCAATGTACCATTTGTAATTCAGTAATATGAGAGAATTGGTCAGGGGTCTGAATACTTTTGCAAGGCACTGTGTGTAATATATCTCATATATATATATATATATATATTACACACACACAGACACACACATTATATATTGTGGCCGGGCAGAGCACTGCCTGTAACTAAAGTTTTGGTGTTATGTGTTTTGGTGATGGTTGGCAGGGATGGGGTTAATTCCTGTCCCTGCCAAATATATGTGTGAATGTTAGCTGTTCCCAAATGAGCCAACTGTTGTTAATTGGGAACAGCCACAGAGAATAAAGAGCGCTTGAAGCTCCATTTGGGGAGACCACCAGGGAGCTAGGAACAAATGAAAAGTCTGTGAAAGAAAAAAATGTGTGAAAGTCTGTAAACCTGTGTGTGCGTATGTGAGTGTGTTACAAGAGTTCTGTTTGACTGGTAAACGGCTTAGCTGTCCAGTTTTAGTGAGAACTGGAAGACAAGTATAGTTTAGCACTCAACGTGGGAGTTAGGTTTTTGTTTTGTTTATTTTTGTAAATAATAAAAAGTGCTAAAAAATAAGTACTGTTCTGTGTCTCTGTCTGCTTTAAAAGGGCGCAAATGAACCTTAGACAGAAGGCTTTGTTACAATATACAGTACATACACACCGCTGTGTGTGTGTGTGTGTATATATTGTAACACACTTGCACCACTCAGGGTTCTTGCCCCTTTTAAAATCACGACCCAACACACAGAAATTAGAGGTTCAGTGCTTCCGTGCACTTTTAATAAAACAAACAAAACACCTAGCTCCTTTCTGAGCACGGACTAAACACACGGGAACCTGAACTGAACCACAGGACGGCTAAGCCGTTCACCTGCTACAAACATCAAAACACTCCGTACTATAAACTTACGTTTTGCCCTTTCAATGACTGCCTGGAAGCAGAGCACCCCTTCTGCCTCCTTCTCCTTAGCAGCCCCAAACAAACTGACTGCTCCCATTTTATACCCTGCACCTAGTTCTAATTTAATAATGATCTCCAGGTGCAGGGAATAATTAAGCAATAAAACAATTAATGGAACTGATTAACAACAAAGCAAAATACAATTAAACAATAACAAAACTAACAAACTAAATTAAACAATAAAGTAACACAATCAAACAATAAAGCAAAACACAATTAACCAAACAAATGTGCATTCCACACATGTTTTTTCTTCAGGGAGGCTTTAACCACCTCCCTGCTGTCTTGCATATCCCCCCCTTGTCTTTCAAGACACCGGCCATTTGACGGCCACTTCTTCCCCTAAAACACAACCACCCACCCTCGAGTCCATCACTGTCCCTTTTCGCCCTCTTCCACAGGCGGACTTGAGGATGGGCCGGTCCACATTCCCGCCCCGCCAGGTAGGGACCGCGCACCTGCGACGAGGGACCCCACTGGTTTGTCAGGGGCGACCGGAGCGACAACCGGAGCACTGGAGGGCTCTTCATCTCCTCCCCCTCTAACTCGGGCCACAGCAGCTCCTCCCCCTCTTGCTCGGGCGGCGGCAGCTCCTCCCCCTCTGGCTCTCGGGGCGGCAGCTCCTCCCTCTCTGGCTCTCGGGGCAGCAGCTCCACCCCCTCTAACTCGGGCCACAGCAGCTCCTCCCCCTCTGGCTCTCGGGCCACAGCAGCTCCTCCCCCTCTGGCTCTCGGGCCACAGCAGCTCCTCCCCCTCTGGCTCTCGGGCCACAGCAGCTCCTCCCCCTCTGGCTCTCGGGACAGCAGCTCCACCCCCTATGGCTCTCGGGACGGCAGCTCCACCCCCTATGGCTCTCGGGCCAGAGCAGCTCCTCCCCCTCTGGCTCTCGGGGCGGCAGCTCCTCCCCCTCTGCCTCTCGGGGCAGCAGCTCCTCCCCCTCCCGCTCGGGTGCTGGCCACACCATTTTCTCCAGCACCTGCTGCAGCACCAGCCCTAGCTGTGACACGGGGAACTCCAGTTCCCGTGTAGGCAATTCCAACTCTTGCCTCCATTGCTGGTTGCACTCCCACTGCTTACGAGTCGCCTCCCGCGTCTCCGCCGTGGACTTTTCCAAAGTCCTTATCAGTTCCGCAATATCCTTTTTTTTTTTCTTGGGTCGTAGGAGCACCTACACTTCTGACACCAAATGTAACACACTTGCACCACTCAGGGTTCTTGCCCCTTTTAAAATCACGACCCAACACACAGAAATTAGAGGTTCAGTGCTTCCGCGCACTTTTAATAAAACAAACAAAACACAAAACACAAAATAAACACCTAGCTCCTTTCTGAGCACGGACTAAACACACGGGAACCTGAACTGAACCACAGGACGGCTAAGCCGTTCACCTGCTACAAACATCAAAACACTCCGTACTATAAACTTACGTTTTGCCCTTTCAATGACTGCCCTGGAAGCAGAGCACCCCTTCTGCCTCCTTCTCCTTAGCAGCCCCAAACAAACTGACTGCTCCCATTTTATACCCTGCACCTAGTTCTAATTTAATAATGATCTCCAGGTGCAGGGAATAATTAAGCAATAAAACAATTAATGGAACTGATTAACAACAAAGCAAAATACAATTAAACAATAACAAAACTAACAAATTAAATTAAACAATAAAGTAACACAATCAAACAATAAAGCAAAACACAATTAACCGTGCATTCCACATGTTTTTTCTTCAGGGAGGCTTTAACCCCCTCCCTGCTGTCTTACAATATATATATATATACAGTGTACTCCCATCCTTCCTTTTCCCCCCAATCGCCAGCCCGCTTCACTTCCCCTATGGTAACCACAGGGGGTCTATCGTATCATCCAAACAGCCCGGCAACGAACTCTCAACCAAGTGAAGCCGAGTGTTTCACCTTGTACCGTACTCCATCATCAAATAAACACCATTCATTACACATTCTGTGCGGCGGGGCTGTGTCCTATATTACATTCTGTGCGGTGGGGCTGTGTCCTATATTACATTCTGTGTGGTGGGGTGTGTCCTATATTACATTCTGTGTGGTGGGCTGTGTCCTATATTACATTCTGTGTGGTGGGGCTGTGTCCTATATTACATTCTGTGTGGTGGGGCTGTGTCCTATATTACATTCTGTGTGGCGGGGCTGTGTCCTATATTACACATTCTGTGTGGCGGGGCTGTGTCCTGTATTACATTCTGTGTGGTGGGAGTGTGTCCTATATTACACATTCTGTGTGGTGGGAGTGTGTCCTATATTACATTCTGTGTGGTGGGGCCGTGTCCTGTATTACATTCTGTGTGGTGGGAGTGTGTCCTATATTACACATTCTGTGTGGTGGGAGTGTGTCCTATATTACACATTCTGTGTGGTGGGAGTGTGTCCTATATTACATTCTGTGCGGCGGGGCTGTGTCCTATATTACATTCTGTGCGGCGGGGCTGTGTCCTATATTACATTCTGTGTGGTGGGAGTGTGTCCTGAACTACTGAAAATGTTGAAACTATTCCAGCCTGCTTTCATCTGCACACAGTAGAGACACGTTACAAGAACACATGGGCTCCAGTGCAGAGCTTGTTAGCAACACCCTCTCAGGAGACATTACTGAAAGTCACCCAGTCAGACAGCACACTGGGTTATGAGGAGGAGTTACCTAGGTTTACAATGATAGAATATTTGAGGACTAGGAGAAGGACATGAAGCTGTGAAGGGCATATTAACCCAGCTGGCTCTGTGCATTGGCGCAAACGTCCTAACCGCAGGAGACTGGAGATTGTAATTGGTAGGTGGAGAACAGACATGGTTTAAACAGCATGTACCAGAATAACTTGCATGCCAGTAGCTATCAGTATCGTGAATAAGTAGACCAACCTACATACAGTAGCATGAAGTGTAAAAATGTAAGTGCGACATACTCTATGCAAGTAAATACGGACAGGCTCTGCCATATATTAGACTAGCTCACAGTTAGATAAGCAGTTTTCTAGATTTATAGACTAGAAGACACATCTAAATAGCTCCAGATTTGAATGCTCTATAATATGTGAAGGGGATCTAGTGGAAGCTGTCGTACGCAGGCACGTCACACTGCACACGTTTCAATACATCTGGAGAACCACTTACCTAATTGTTATAAAACTTGGTATTAACATTATGTAGCATAAGTTATTGAGAATATCAGATTCTGCGGGTACGGATCTACCATTCTGACCTTGAGGATCTACTACATATTCTACAGTATCAGGGTCTGCTATATTTTACAACATTTTGGCAAAAGACAGCATTTGCAAGTTGAGATTGTATTTGTATTCCAGATGCTATTTAATCTCTAGTACTGGACCTAAAGCTTCTGGTCTGTGACTGCAATATTAAAACACCACAAGCCCAGCCAGCTGTTCTTACTCCTCAGCAACTGATTCCGCTTGACCCGATTTGAAGCTGTCCTTGTGGGGCTGTGCTTCAAAAGGACAGGGGACCCAGTACGTTTACAAGCAGTTCAGAAACAAGGCAACGCTGCAATGCAGGGTTACAGCACATGGGGGTGTTGATATTACAGCATATCACCATGGGTCAGCACTTCTTTTCAAAAAGGGTCAAATCACTGATAGATATCCATATGCTAGTAGAATTTAGAAGAAAAAAAAAAGGCAGACATATTTGAATTTATCGCAATTAACATGACTGACGGGATTTATGTAGATGTTGACTTTTTGGGAAACCGAATGTACATGAGATATTGAATGAGTCTGACTTGGACAACAAAAATATATCTTAAACTTTCAGCTTTTTAAAAGATTTGGTTTGCTCTTAAAAGACTTTGGTGGTTAAATGGATGTTTTACTGCCACTGCCCCCGTCTTTGTCCATTCTTCTCTGGTCGGTTTCATCTCCTGCCCTGCCTGCTGTTACAGGTCCCACCCCCTGCATAGCTGTGTGATCTGATGCAGAATATTTATAAATGCATCACCTTTCTCTCCACATAAATGTGTCCAGGTACGATGGTATCATCTCTTCTGCTGTGCCCTGCATTGTTTTAAGTTGTTTCTTAACACGGGCCCAGCAGTTCCCAACGTTGTCAAGCTGTAAACTGCAAGGTCAGTTTGATAAGTAACAGGGTATTCCATAATGCAAATAATGTCTTTCTCGCCACTGTGAAGCGGAAGCACAAATCTGGTATGAATACCTCCTGTCACTACCCTGGATAACAAAAAACTAAAATAAATAAGAAACAGCACTGTCACCTCATACTGTTGCAGGTCTTGTGAGGAAGGGGTTACGTGAAGGCAGACTCATTTGTGCCGCGTCATGATGAAAATGGGCATTAATATTTTACTCTAAAATGTAATGAACAAACCAAGAATTACAATAAGTAGAAAAAATCAAAGAAACTGCACTTTCAATGGCAATGTTCAATTAATTTTTATTTTTTTTTTAAATTCATTTTTGGTTTTATTTATTTTTAAAGTTATATGGAACTTTTTTCTTGTTCAGTTTTAGGCGGAAGGATATTTAATAAAAATGACTTTTGTTAAATGTTTTTACTTTTTCAATTTAGTTAGTTAACGCATTTTCTAAGCGCAATAAGGCACTTCAGGGTGTGTGATATACTCCAATATCACCACGCACCCAGGGCCTGGTTATTTTAGAGTATCTCACACACCCTGTCGTGCCTTACTGCTTACTTATTCAATCTATCTGGAGAACCGCGTATCGCACTGCTATAAAAGTCGGTATTATTAATTTTACTTTGCATATGGTAATGAGAATATCAGATTGTGGTGAAATAGGGAGGTCCCTGTCTGTCCGTACATCCGTCTGTCACTCTTACATTTGTGCAAATAACTGTAGAGCCACTTATTAAATGTTCATGACAATTGGATATGTGGTTCTCCAGGCATGTTAAAAAATGACACACGTTTAGCATCAATCCGTCTGTCTGTTCACATTCGTGCAGGGATCCAGAGAAGTGCTTATCAAACTGTGATTAAGCATTTCATCACCAATTCCTATTCTATACTTTTCTGTACCTGCTGTGATGTCATGGTGATCAGCTTTTCTTCTCTCTAATATTGAATTTGGGAACCAAGGGAGAGGTCAATAATTTAAAATACTGTGTACTTGCATAAATAATTATGTGCATAAAAAGCAAGACTTCCTCTTATTTTGTTCCCCTGCTTTGTTTAAAATCATTCACCAAGTTGCAAAAATCAGAGCACACACACACACACACACACACACACACACACACACACACAAACACACACATATGCAGTATTAATCTGAACCAAACAGCTGCATTCCACGGCCATGAGGATTTGCAACTCTGCGAGGCTTTTCACATGGCACGCTTTTAGGAAGTTCCCATTTAAGTTGCAGGTCCACCAACTCGGAACCCTGGGTTTAAACTAAAAACAGAACTAAGCTGAAGTATAACCAAGAAGCCAACATCAAATTTCAGCATGAATATAAAATCTGAACAGACTTCTGAAATGGAACAAATTAATTTCCACATTACACAATGCGTTGATGTAGTTCTAGCAGGTATTGCAGAGAAAGCCTGGCTGCTAGAACACAGCTAGAAATGTTAGTGTGACGACACTATGAACCAAACACACCAACCAAAAACATACATTAACCTGCTGACACTTCATACCTAACTGATATTAACCCAGGCACTTACCCAATCGATATCTTACACAAAGAGGCACTTACCCAATCGATATCTACACAAAGAGGCACTTACCCAATCGATATCTTAGACAAAGCACAAAACACTTTTCAGCAGATTTGAAATTTCATACCTCAAGTTCCACAGGAACATGATCGCTGTGGGTTTGAGCCCCCAGGCTGGGCTCTGGTCTGGGGTGCGGACAGTCCGAGCTGACCTGATGGACTGTTCTGGGGTGCGGACGGTTCGAGCTGACCGGATGGACTGTACTGGGGTGCAGACGGTCCGAGCTGACCG
The DNA here is from genome assembly GCF_902713425.1 of Acipenser ruthenus. Classification (NCBI taxonomy): domain Eukaryota; kingdom Metazoa; phylum Chordata; class Actinopteri; order Acipenseriformes; family Acipenseridae; genus Acipenser; species Acipenser ruthenus. Next base: position 2,282,546 of record NC_081235.1, read on the forward strand.
GATGGACTGTACTGGGGTGCAGACGGTCCGAGCTGACCTGATGGACTGTACTGGGGTGTGGACAGTCCGAGTTGACCTGATGGACTGAGCATTTCCCGAGCGCTTGGACGGTCTTGTACTCCAGCGATATAGAGCTCTCAAATCTTAATCAAATGTAAAATGAGTTCAAGCACCATCAAATTCTTTAGCATGGCAACCAGCCAACAGATTAGGATTAAGATCCTCTCTCCTGCTAAACTGGCAGCATGTCTCAAGTGGCACGTGCTGGGTAATATTAAAGCAGATTCCAGTAAATCAGACATGTATTGCCATTGCTTTGCAGAGCTCTCATTCTCCTATATGAAAGATGCATACGGTATATTAAGCATGCATTTGATTTTTAATGGTATTTATTTAGTTATTTGGGGATAAATTGGGGAATGCCTTTTACAATCAAATACTATGCATTTACCATAGCTTAATGAGCTTTACCAAACCTGGGATATATAATGCTTACCTATGCTTTACCATGGGGAACTTTTATTAAGTATTGCTGAGCGTATTTATTTCTGCTTTAAATACACACAAGGTAAAAATTAATTATAATTTTAACTACTGCGTGACATCCTTTGATTTATAGTTATTCAGCGAGGCAAAGTAAGGTCTTCACAGCCTATTCTGGAAGTGTAAATATCATTTTATGATACGAGAGCATTGCAAATTGTTATACTGGTATTGGATTTAGCTGAGAATTGTGCAGCATGTGATTAGAACAGGAAAGTGTAAGTCGTTTTTTGTATTTACTTAACTTCAATGTGCAAGTAATTAACCTTATCTTAGGTATTGTGTTGATTTCTATCAATGGTTCTATCAATAGCATTGGTTAGCCTAAGTTTGTCCTGTTGTCAGAGCAATACAAAAATCTAACAAAACACCTGATTTTTACTGAAATAAATGAAAAATGTATTAGTGCATATTATATATATATATATATATATATATATACACACATATACACACACACACACAGTACTGTGCAAAAGTTTTAGGCAGGTGTGATGCTGTTTTGAAGGCAAAGGGTGGTCACACCAAATATTGATCTGATGTAGATTTTTCTTCTGTTCACTCACTTTGCATTTTGTTAATTGATAAATATAATCTATTAACATGTCTATTTTTGAAAGCATTCTTACTTTACATAATTTTTTCACACCTGCCTAAAACTTTTGCACAGTACTGTATATATATATATATATATATATATATATTTCTTCACAAACAGCTTCAAATAAATTAGCATTAAAAACAAATTAATCTTTACCATAATGGGTGTGTTTTTCACATAGGGTAACCTGAGATTTAAAGGGGTACACATATTAGGTAACATTTAATGCACTATCATGTCAGCACCACATGGTGTAAAAGTGCCATTCTGTTACTGAGATGGAACACGAATGCTCTATTTGGGTTGGTGCTCAGAAGGTTAAGTCACGAGTGAATTCATGGCCCACTCACCTGAAAGCGATTCCCTAACATAGTTTTCAGTTTCTCATGCTATATGTAAGACAATCCTCTTTAAACTGAGATGAATTCTGAATGCCTATGAATTAATGATGCTTTCTTTTACACATTATCTCTTCTATTCAGCTTCATTGTGGAGTTCAAGAGTGCACACTGAAACAAGCTGGTGAGAACAGTGAGCCTCTTCAGGATTACATCTTCACTTGCCCTTTCTTACCGTCCTCCGGTCAATCAGAGTGGCTGTGCTTTGACTAGGAGTTCAGGAGCTGTCTTCAGTCCTAGTTGCCTGCTATCTTTATCTCATTATATATATGTATGTATGTATGTATGTATGTATGTATTTGCTAGATCAGCTGATGTGTCTTTACATTAATAATTGCCAGCACAGCAACATAAATCACCCACAAAACTGAAGGAAGCTTGACCTCAAGAGGCAGCTCACTAGGTGGGGAGTTCTATTAATACCACGTTTTCCACAGCATGCAATTTAAATGAAGCGATCTCAGCCAGTTGTTAATACTACATGGTTTACTGCTAAAGTGGAATATTAATGGCAGCTAGCAATGGCATTTTGAATGTAAAATATAGAAATGTATTTATTAATTCGGATACACCCTGTACATTTTTCATATGATCATAATTATCTTTATTATCTGAAATCAAGTTTTAGCACCCAATAATTGCGACTTTCTCATGTCCAAATACTTGTCGGGCAGGTGTATTTTCTTTCATAACTATTAAACACTCAATTTAAAATACTAAAATAAAATTACTTCGGAATTGTAGCTCATTTTTGTTCACCATGCAAAATTATTCATTATACAGGTCTCAACTGTTTTTTTGTTTGTTTTTTAACATGTATTTTTATTTAAAAACATGATGCAAAATGGGTAAGATTCAGGGAATTATTTTATTAGCTGCCATTACTTTAATAAATGCAAAGACACACACGTTCAGAGCTGCTCAAAGTCTTCTTTGAATTCGTATTTCTTTATGGATTTTCTTGAAAGCTGCATTTTACAAATCAATTACCAATGAAAGACATAAAAGCAAGGGGACTTTTTACAGAATTCAGTTTCTGTTGCTTGAACTCCAGCCATCTGCTCGAGTGCTTCAGTGGAGTCCCCCACTGTTATAAACAGCGTTCCCAAGTGAACCACTGAAGGGACTGTTCCCACTACCACTCTACTCATCTCCATGGAAACACACCCCAATTATACACAGTGTTCCCATGGGAATCGCTGGGTGCGTGAAGTAACGGAGTGGCTCAGAGGGAGTGGAAGGGAGCATTGCCGTTACATGGGTTCTTTCACTGAGCTGCTCTGAGCGGCTCACTTACTTAACAAGCCCACTGTTCCCCTACCACTGCTCATCTCCATGGAAACACACACCGGTGTAAACAAAGCAAACAGACACAATATTTATTCAGTTCAAAGATCTACTCTTTCTTTCAATCTTTTCAATCATAGTATTTATTAGAGATGCCAGTGTTTTTAATAAAATACACATCTTTATTATTTTATACATTATATAGACAGCTTCTGTTCAGTTTTTATTAGTTTCATTTTTCGGTGCTTATTTTTAGCTATTTTCTAATTATGTAAATAGTTTTTTTTTTTTTTTCGGGGTTTTCACTTTTTATATATTGTATGAAATGAGTGTTTTTGATTACTTTCCAAAATGCTTGGCCGTTTTCTTCTGTCAAAACATGTATAGTAACTCGACAGTACTTGCACACTTAAGTTGTACCTTCTTTCCTTTGCTGTCTTCCACAACGAAATCCCTAGGGTCACGGGCACATTCTTCTGGGGATTTTGTGTGTACGCATTTTTGTACATTTCGCCACAATTTGCAATTCTGTTTTAAATCCTCAGTATCTTAACTGTAATACAGCTTTAAATCCTGCGAACAAGCCTCCATTCCAATAGGGCTTCCGAGTGGCACATCCAGTAAAGGCGCTCCGCACGGAGTGCAGGATGTGCCCTATAGCCTGGAGATCGCGGGTTCGAATCCAGGCTATGTCACAGCCGACCGTGACTGGCAGTTCCTAGGGGGCGGCACACAATTGGCTGAGCGCTGCCCGGGTAGGGAGGGCTTAGGTCGGCAGGGGAATCCACGGCTCACCGCGCATCAGCGACCCCTGTGGCCGATAGGGCGCCTGTGGTTCTGCAGCGGAGCCGCCAGATCTGTGTTGTCCTCCAGCCTCCGTTCCGAGTCAGCGGGGGGGTTGCGAGCGGTGAGCCGGGGATACAGATAATAATTGGGCATGCTAAATTGGGGAGAAAACCGGGGTAAAAAAATTGGCGATGACTAAATTTAAAAAAAAAAAAAAAAAAAAAGCAGCCTCCATTCCTGATTGTAATATCGTTTTAAATCTCGCAAGTGGCGTCTCCAATAGAAACGTAGGAATGCGCTGCCACTCAGTAGTTGGGGTGGGTTTAAAGTATTTCATTTTATTTTTGTAATCGGGGGTGTTTTATCATTTAAAACCGAGAATCAGAAGCCCTAATTATATAGTAGACCCTGATATGAATGAGACACAGCCATCTGGAATGTCTCCGTATAACAAGTAAAATTACATGACATTAAAATGAGCTATAATGTTTCATTATTCTGATTTAACTATCGATTATTCTGATTTAATATAGTCTAGGGTGCTGTGTAAGAAACAAGCTCATTGGTATTTCTGTAAGTGGTATTTCTTACCTCAGCCAGAAATACCACTTGCAGTCTTACATTCACTGGGGGCAGCGTACACTGAAGCTCAGAGCTGATTAACAGGGAACGGATTGTTCAAACCACTGGCACCTGTAATATAAATAAAATACCTGAACAGGGAGTCCTGAAACCCAGGACTGGGTGCAGGGCTAGTGCCAGATCCTCCCTTTTCACAGACGCAATTGGTTTAGAAAAAACACAATTCTGGTATACTGTGGTCAGCCCTTTGGATTATTATTTCATTATTATTATTCTGTTCCCCCGACTCCATCAACGTGTCGTCCCCCCCCCCCCCCCCCCCCATCATCTAAAAACCAGAAATCAAACTCCTTAATCTCCTTGATACTCTGAGGAAAGCACCTTAACTCATTTTTACTGTAAATCCCCAGATTCCTCTTCATCCTGTCTGTGTTGCTTAGTCGGTTTGATTGTTGTCTTAATTTGGTTTTACACAGCACTAGATCTTCTAGCTCAGTGGTAATAAATGTATCTATGTGCTGCGGTGACACTCGGTGCTCCTATACCCACAGCTAGATGGAGATCATGATGTACATAAAACAGTATGTACAAAATAGTATAGGAGAATTTGATAAGCAATATCCAGAAATATGCAAAAATGTAAGTGTGACATACTGTTGGATGGATGATTTATTCCAATTAGGAATAATTTATTCCTTAGGGTAGGTGGAAGTCAGTCATTTAGGAAGGGGGCAGAGCTACGGTACCCAAACTCAATGACTCGGATGGGAAACGGCATGGCATCCAAGGATCGGGGGAGCTGATGCGCCTGTTAACCTTGGGGTCACGAGCGAGGGTATAATAGGGGTCGTAGTGTAAGTGATCTGTTCACTTACACTACAAGGAGCCCGTGTTTGCAGTATTTTGAGTGTCTGTTATACCGTTCTGTTTGTCTCAAACTAGACTTCCTATAACACGATCCGGAGCTGTAGCAGAAGCCAGCATACACCCGGACATCACTTTCACCCCTGCATTCACGGAGAACTGTAATACACCACTACCACCTGTTCACTGTCACTAAAAACTGTGTTTGTGTTTTGTGTTTAGTGTTTGTGTGTGAAACTGGACTTTTGGTTGCGGGTCAAACCCGGGGATTTACAAATACCGAGCGATAGACGCCGCTGTATCACTCCTACGTGACGGGGGACTTGCCCCCCATGAAAGTAATACAATTGACCTTAAAATGACTTGAGCTGCCTCTCTCAATAACAGTGGCGGCGCCAGACCTTCCCTGGTGAGGGGTCTAAGGGGGGCAGAACAAAAATCTGTGGGGGTCTTGTGCGGCATGCATACAATACATTGGAATCGTTTTCCGTGTCAGATAAGTGGACCTGTGTGAACAGCAGGCATTTAAACATGTGCTGTATGGATTTTACCCTTGAAAAGGAGAACAAGAAAATTAACCTATATGCAAATTACACTATAGCGTAGGGCCCCCAGCAGAATTGTACTATATTAATAGTAGTAATATTAAAGATAGCGATACAGGGATCTTTGTTCTAGGTAAGGCAGAGGCATCAATACATTTTCACAAGTGAAAAGCCAGCCCTCTCGGTGCTTCCTTAGGTTAAGCTCAGAAAAGCCAATAATGTTACAAATGATGATCTTCTTGCGAGACAAAGAGAAAAAGATTATTATACATTATTATGCAGTTAACTACTCAAAAGCGTTTATTTTCACTTCCACCATGGTGGCTAATTACATTGTGAAAACATAGGGGCTGTTTCTGATGTCAGCATTTTTATAAAAGTATATTTATTTATTTAGACAACCCCTAATGAAAGTCTTAAATATTCTGTAAAAAAGCTGACTCTTCCTGTATTGATGTGTGCCGGCATCTATGCAGTGGTACAGCAGCTACAAGTCATGAGATGCTGGGAGCCAGCAATAAAACAATATTTACTGTACAAGTTTCGGGAACAATATGCCAGCAAAATCCCAGCAAAATGCTTGGCTATATTGTGAAAAGTGTTGAATTTAAAATCAAGGGAAGTAATGGTAAAACTATACAATGCATCTAGAATATTGTGTTCAGTTCTGGTCACCTCGTTACAAAAAGGATATTGCTGCTCTAGAAAGAGTGCAAAGAACAGTGACCTGAATTATCCCAGGTTTAAAAGGCATGCTGTATGCAGACAGGCTAAAAGAATTGAATCTATTCAGTCTTGAACAAAGAAGGCTACGCGGTGATTCAATCATTCAGAATTCTAAAAGGTATAGACAATGTCGACCCAGGGGACTTTTTTGACCTGAAAAAAGAAACAAGGACCAGGGGTCACAAATGGAGATTAGATAAAGGGGCATTCAGAACAGAAGATAGGAGGCACTTTTTTTACACAGAGAATTGTGAGGGTCTGGAACCAACTCCCCAGTAATGTTGTTGAAGTTGACACCCTGGGACCCTTCAAGAAGCTGCTTGATGAGATTCTGGGATCAATAAGCTACTAACAACCAAAAAGAGCAAGGTGGGCTGAATGGCCTCCTCTCGTTTGTAAACTATACATACATTATATATATATATATATATATATATATATATATATATATATATATATATACACACACACACACACACACACACACAGTACTGTGCAAAAATTTTAGGCAGGTGTGAAAAATGCTGTAAAGTAAGAATGCTTTCAAAAATAGAAATGCTAATAGTTTATATTTATCAATTAACAAAATGCAAAGTGAGTGAACAGAAGAAAAATCTACATCAAATCAATATTTGGTGTGACCACCCTTTGCCTTCAAAACAGCATCAATTCTTCTAGGTACACTTGCACACAGTTTTTGAAGGAACTCGGCAGGTAGGTTGGCCCAAACATCTTGGAGAACTAACCACAGTTCTTCTATGGATTTAGGCAGCCTCAGTTGCTTCTCTCTCTTCATGTAATCCCAGACAGACTCGATGATGTTGAGATCAGGGCTCTGTGGGGGCCATACCATCACTTCCAGGACTCCTTGTTCTTCTTTACGCTGAAGATAGTTCTTAATGACTTTCGCTGTATGTTTGGGGTCGTTGTCATGCTGCAGAATAAATTTGGGGCCAATCAGATGCCTCCCTGATGGTATTGCATGATGGATAAGTATCTGCCTGTACTTCTCAGCATTGAGGAGACCATTAATTCTGACCAAATCCCCAACTCCATTTGCAGAAATGCAGCCCCACACTTGCAAAGAACCTCCACCATGCCTCACTGTTGCCTGCAGACACTCATTCGTGTACAGCTCTCCAGCCCTTCGACGAACAAACTGCCTTCTGCTACAGCCAAATATTTCAAATTTTGACTCATCAGTCCAGAGCACCTGCTGCCATTTTTCTGCACCCCAGTTCCTGTGTTTTCATGCATAGTTGAGTCGCTTGGCCTTGTTTCAACGTCGGAGGTATGGCTTTTTGGCCGCAAGTCTTCCATGAAGGTCACTTCTGACCAGACTTCTCCGGACAGTAGATGGGTGTACCAGGGTCCCACTGTTTTCTGCCAATTCTGAGCTGATGGCACTGCTGGACTTCTTCCGATTGCGAAGGGAAGTAAGCATGATGTGTCTTTCATCTGCTGAGAGTAAGTTTCCTTGGCCGACCACTGCGTCTACGGTCCTCAGCTTGGACAGCACATCTGGAAACCCCTGTCTGCCTTGAAATTTCTGCCTGGGAGAGACCTTGCTGATGCAGTATAACTACCTTGTGTCTTGTTGCTGTGCTCAGTCTTGCCATGGTGTATGACTTTTGACAGTAAACTGTCTTCAGCAACCTCACCTTGTTAGCCGAGTTTGGCTGTTCCTCACCCAGTTTTATTCCTCCTACACAGCTGTTTCTGTTTCAGTTAATGATTGTGTTTCAACCTACATATTGAATTGATGATCATTAGCACCTGTTTGGTATACTTGTTTAATCATACACCTGACTATATGCCTACAAAATCCCTGACTTTGTGCAAGTGTACCTAGAAGAATTGATGCTGTTTTGAAGGCAAAGGGTGGTCACACCAAATATGGATTTGATTTAGATTTTTCTTCTGTTCACTCACTTTGCATTTAGTTAATTGATAAATATAATATATTAACATGTCTATTTTTTAAAGCATTCTTACTTTACAGCATTTTTTCACACCTGCCTAAAACTTTTGCACAGTACTGTGTATATAGATAGATAGATAGATAGATAGATAGATAGATAGATAGATAGATAGATAGATAGATAGATTTTTATTACACATACACAGTTGTAGTCAAAAGTTTACATACCCCACTGGAGATGTGTAATTTCTAGAAATTTCTCAAAAACAAATTATAGGAAAAATCTTTTGTAGCAAAGGTTTTGCTTTTGTGGATGAGGAAAAAAGTTACAAGAAATAGATTTACATTTTTTTTTTTTTGCAAAACTCAAAAAATGCTAATTAAGAAGTATTCATACCCCAAGGAAAATGAAATTAATAGCTTGTTGAGGCACCTTTAACAATAATAACCTCTTTTAAATGACTGTCAATGAACTTTTAGCATTATTCTTTAGTGATTTTTGACCATTCTTCAACGCTAAATTGTTCCAGTTCATTCAAATTCCGAGGACTTCTCTTATGCACAGCCTTCTTCAACTCATACCAATGATTCTCAATCGGATTTAGATCAGGACTTTGACTAGGCTATTCCAGAACCTTGATTTTATTCTTCTTTAACCATTCTGAAGTAGATTTTGATGTGTGCTTTGGATCGTTGTCGTGTTGGAACGTCCAGTTGCACTTTAAACCAAGTTTTGTAGCGGAGAGTTTCAGATGATTGGCCAATATCTTTTGATATGCTATGGTATTGAAACTAAATTTCCTGTGCCATTAGAGGAAAACAGTCCCATAGAAGGATATTACCACCTCCATGCTTGACAGTAGGTATGGTGTTCTTTTCTTTGTATGCCTCACCAGACTTTCTCCAAACGTAACGTAAAAATTGCTGAAATAAATAATTGTACCTTTAAATTGTATCCACGTTGTTTGTACTTTACTGTCTAATACGATTTGCATTGTGGGTCTCGCGTGTATCTACATGGGGCGGTACAAACCTCAGTCATCTATCGGGAAGCTCTATAGCAATGGTTTCCCGCGTTATGAAAGATAATGTATGTTTAAAAAACTAATACCGGTAATTATGTGCCTGTTCACTCAGGGTCGGTCATATAAACTGCAGCGTAAGGTATCAGAAAAATGCTACTGCATAAAAAAACTAGCAAATGAAGAGTTTTGAGTAGCAAAATGCTACCAAAGATACATTAACTTTGAGCCTTGATATTTAGATATTTAGTTGCTCTGTGCAGAGAAGTAGCTTTAAAATTAGCATGACAGCGTTGCTGCTCCCCAATTAAATCAGCAGAACTGGAATGCAAGTCTAATGAAAAACTCCCCAGGATTATCAAGCAGGAGATTTCCTTCAGCACTCCACGAGCCTGTGCAATAAACACCAACCAGAGTGTTCTGTTACACTTTAAGGTAATTGTAGCTATCAAAATAGTTAATTCATGTTCCCAGCCATGCAAATCCCATTCACTATATAGGTCTCAAATGTGCAGTTTTGAAGGAAACACTTGTTTTAGCAAAACATGTATTTTCATTTCAAAACATCTGCTACTACACTAGCTTAAATACATCTCTGTTTGCAAGCTTTCAAACAGTGACATGACCCAGAAGACACGGCTGAAGTGACCAAGGAAGTAAAGTAGTAACAGAGGAAGGCAAAGCAAGCACACTGGGAACTTAGTGTAGTACCAGATGTCTGAAAAGACATGTCTGCTATAACACATGTTTCTTTCAAAACTGCACATTTGAACCCTGTGTATCAAACAGAAGTGCAGAATGGTTCATATTTCTGGAATTATTATGTCAGCTAGAATCACTTTAAAACATGATGGTACTACATTTTCACCGTACATAAAAAGGATTTTAAAAATCACCCCCAAAATACTGGAAATGTACTCGTACCTCTCTCTGTGAAGCGGATACATTCTTACAGGCCAGTCGAGAAGCCCTGTCTGGAAGAGAAAAGAAAGCTCTGTAAGCATACTGTACACAATCAAAACAACAAGCAACTCAACCAATGAAGCTTAAACAAGTATGTCACTCGCACCCAGCCCCAGCCACGGCTGCAAATTCAAAATGAGAGCCATCAGTCTGGTGAAACAGCGGAGGACCAGGACATCAACTGTATGTACACAACAGTATAGAATAAGAAATGGCAATGACAGTGTGACACACATATCGAAGGATGTACAGTATGGACAGTAGCCCTCCTCCACCCATACCCCCACGATAAACTAAACAGCGTTAATACCAAGATTCATGACAACTGGATGAGCGGTTCTGCGGATATGCACTACAACGCCAGTGTGACAGACACACCAACAACCGTCTCCACTGTATCACTGCCTCATTCTCATATAGGTCTCAAATGGGCCGTTTGGAAAGAAACACAGATTATATTTATTTTGAAACATCTTGTACTACCCAGCTGAAGAAACCTGTTTCCAAGCTCTGCTTTCAGATAGTGTTGCTCATCCTTGGCCACCTCGAGGGTGGAACTGCACCCACCCTTTCAACTGCTCCCCCTGCTGACTGACATGCTTTCAAACAGTGACATGCTTGGACCCAGAAGACAGGTTTAGTGAGAGTAACTTACTAAGGAAAGAAAACAGAGAACTTTCTTTAGCACCAGAGATCATCTTTTACAATAAAAAGCAGGTTTGCTGTTTCTTTCAATACTGCACATGAGACCTACGAAGCTAATGGAAGTGTACGACAGGAAAGACTGATAGAATGATTTTGTTAGCTGCACTTTAAATGCTTTTCAGTCCCAGTTTACTTATGTAATGCAGGCTAGATCAGCCAGTGTCTTTATATCAGTGAGCTCCAGCGCCATCTAGCACAGTGCTGTGTATTGCAGCAAAACAAAAGGAAATGTGATCAGATCTGAACTGCTATAAGGACAGTGATCTAGCCTGTGTTACATCTATAAGAGGCTCTGAACTCAGGAGCAAAGCCATCCCAGACTTAGCAAAAGTTAATACAAGAAATGATTGAGAAATTGTAATAAGATACTCATTTTACACATCATAAAAAGCAAGGGGTATTGAATAATACCAAGAACATCTAATTGGAAGCTACTAGCTGCAAGTTTCACATTTATAAGAGGAAGTCTTGTATCCAATTGCAACTAGGTTAAAAACTAGGTCTGTCTAAATGTATCTTTCAGAAAGTGATCCTGCCCTGGTCTCTCCAGCACTTTACCCAATCAAATAAATCTAGGCCAGGAAAGCTATGACTGTATCAGGTTTCTCGCTGATGGAACCAGGAATGCTTTTAGCACATCGCTTCTATCTGCAATACGGGATAGGTCTGGCGGTGATGGAGAGCTGCTTGTAGCTACAGTGTATTTAAACGTTTCCCAGTCTGATTCATATGCACTTAACAGGACCCCGTCAATACAAAATCGTACCATGTTGTCTTGACTACAATAAACAACATCAGAAATAGATTACAGATCACCCCGAATTGCTTTACCATCTGTCCCATGTCTCGGCTAGAATTTGGGCATCAAATCTAGTACAGATATTTATTTCGTATGGTATTGTCAATATAACTTAAAATGAATTTTAGAACGATAAAGTTTGCAATTATTAATACACAATATAAGCGAACCTACTGTATTCAGTGATGCTCAATTTAAGAGCCAGTCTAGGAGTTATCAATGCCACTTTAACGTACAATTAATACTACGACTACTAACAATAACAATACTAATAATAATCTTGGAATTGTATTTATATAAAACATATTATAAATGATCGTATTCGCGTTATTTTACACATGTTTCATAATTATTTGAGCTGCAGTACCTTCAGACTGTCACAAAGTTTGAACAGGTAATCTTAAGTAAAATGTATATTTCGTGTTTCAGTACCAAATTCATGAAGTCTAAACTGGTGGTTAATGTAATGTTTAAAACAACAACATGCATAATATAGTTGCACTGTATTGCATTATTAGAATTGTCATCTGGGTACAGTTATCAGTAACCCCCCTGCACCGTTTATCAGGTGACTGAATGCTAGTCAGCGCCGTTGGCACTTTTTCGTTCAAACTTAAGTAACACAGGGTTTAAAATAATTAGCACGCTGTTGCTCAAGAATATTTGTTTACTTTTATTGCTTCAAACTCTCCTTGCTGTTTAACCACATTTTACTGGCATTTTTTTTATCCCACAAAACAAGTTTTAAAAACTCACCCCATTTCGGTCTTGCCTCTTCTATATTTCTTTTCTTTTGGTTTTATTCCAATTGTCCTTTTTTCTATCGTGTTGTTTTTTTCCTTCCTCTTTTTTCTACCCCGTTTTGTCTCCGGATCCGGATGCTTCTAAAATTACCACCGGAATTTCACAGGAAAAAAAAACGTTTCTTTTTTTTCCTTCAAAAAGACTGTCCTTTTACTTCTACGCGTCTTTATTGATCATACAGTCTTTCTCCTGCAGTTTCTCTTACTCTAAGTTTTTTTAATATGCTTTTCTTAAAATATTATTCGTCTTTTTAGACGGTCTCGTGCTGCCTCTTCTTCGCTGTATAGCTCAAAGGCTGTGATCCTTCGCAGAGCTTCATTTGGCTGTCTATCTTTTCTTTCTCTCTGTGTTTTATAATGCCGAAGAGGATCACAAGTTAATTGGTTCCTTTACTTATATTGTGGCTTCCGTTGTTTTCTTCTTGAATGACTCTCCCGAACCCATTGTGCTTGAGATTTCTTGCTCCAGTTGGATTTTATTAAATCCTCACTCACACCGCCTGCTGGCGATAGCTCCTAGTGTCAAATTACTTAGTGACTCCACACATATTTCATGACCTGTATTAGCTTATTCAATACAACAATGCCCTTTATTGTTTTTAATATTGGTGTACAATACAATTAGTTTATTCAAATGTTATATTTTATTTTAACCGTGTTTAGTTAGTCGAGATTACATCCTGATTTCTGTTTACCTATACAATGTGCTGTATATGCTATGATACATTGCATGTGATAAATCACATCATCACCAGCAAGCAGGGGAAATAAAATGTTGCCATTGGTTACCCCTGTGGTATCATCCTCAAATAAACATTCAGCCCCCTGAAGACTATATCATTTTTATATTTCTCATGTTGTATTAATGCGAGGTTTGGTGTGTAATAATGTCTGTCCATGCATCTGACACACCTACATTTTTGCATATATATCTGTAGAACCGCTATCCAATTGTCTTGAAAATTATTATTATTATTATTATTATTATTATTATTATTATTATTATTATTATTATTATTATTATTATTATTAATAATGTTCTTCAGTATTCTGTACATGCTGTTGATGTATGTCATGGTCATCAGCTCGTTCATGTTGCTCATAGCTCTAGGATGGCCTGACTTAACAGACTCGTTTATATGTCCAGAGTTTAATACACTGTATGACATCATGAAATCTTTGCAAGCCTTGCTGTAGACTGCCTTGCACTTCCTGGGTCATTTCACCTGGAGAGTGAAACCGTCCCCACCCCTTCAGGGCCTGATCATCTTTCCCCTAGTGTAGTACCAGGTGTTTGAAATAAAAATACAGGTTTGATGTAACCCAGTTTACACGGAGTATTCATGTTGTAGGGGCAGTATACAGAGAGTATTCATGTTGTAGGGGCAGTATACAGAGAGTATTCATGTTGTAGGGGCAGTATACAGAGAGTATTCATGTTGTAGGGACAGTTTACACAGAGTATTCCTGTTGTAGGGGCAGTATACAGAGAGTATTCATGTTGTAGGGGCAGAATACAGAGATTATTCCTGTTGCAGGGACAGTATACAGAGAGTATTCATGTTGTAGGGGCAGTATACAGAGAGTATTCCTGTTGTAGGGACAGGCTGCCTGGCTTGTTTATGTCAGTGAGATCTTGGTATTTGAATGGAACATACATCTGTGGATGTGAGTTTGGGTGTGAGTTTCATTGAGGTCAAACAGACAGGAATTCTAAGCATGGGGAGCAGGAACAGTGGTCTTATACCCCTTATTATTTCACCAATTTCAAAAGTTCAATTGCACTCCCTCACTGCAGCAATTACCCACAACAGGGGAACTGAAGGTCAGTGGGCTGAATCATTAGGATACTTTAAGACTCAAAAAAGCTGTGAGATCAACCAGGTACTAGGAACCAGACAAGCATAGACGGGCCGAATGACCCCCTCTTGCTCGTAAATCTTCTGTTCTTATTGAAATCTATTTAACAATGTAAAGATGCACTTGCTTCATCGTTTCACCTGGAGGGTGAAATTGTCCCCCACTCACTGGCTTCTTTTCTGTCAATAACCAATCAGCTGCTTCCCCTATTGATTGACATGCTTTCAGCCAGTAACATGACCCAGAAGACAGTGCTGGGGTGAAATGACCCAGGAAGTTCAAGTATACAATATTTCCTCAGAAAAAGGCAGAGAAGATTGAAACTTCCTTTAACCTAACCAGATATCATGTTTTAAAATGAACATGTTTGTTATGTGTTCTTTCAAAACTGCACATTTGAAACCCATGTAGCTAATATAAGTTAAAATGTGTAATATTTATCAAATTATATTGTAAGCTGCAATTACTCTAAATGACTTTTCTTTTAATTAGCGTGTCCAATTATTATTCCCCCCCGTTTTTCTCCCAATATGGGATGCCCAATCGTTTTCTCCTTCACCGCAGCAGTTCCCCACACGGCTCAGGAGACCTGAAGGTTCAGTGGGTGTCCTCCGATCCCACGACCGAGAAGGCTTCCTCTTACCCAGGAACTCGAGAGCAGATGTCAGCGACCTCTGGAGGACAAGGCCAGCCCTGCAGGTGTCTCTTTGAGCTCACTGGGTGTCTGGGTTCGCTGTAGCGCGATGAGGAGAAACAGTACCTGGTTTTGCCTCCTTAACCCACGGAAACACCTGGGCCAATGTAGTGCTCCCTTCGGAGTCCCCAGTGAAGACTGACAGCTGTGCACAGCCGGGACGTGAACCTGCGCTGTAGGACTCACCTGCGCACCAGGTGACTGCCACTCCTGGACCCCCTAAATTACATGACTCTTAACACGCCTATCTTTATGCTCAGAAACACGATTATTGACAATAATAATTTTTCAGTACATAAATAATCAAATTAGCAACAATATCACAATATCTATTGTACCAACCCTTTACTGTACAGTGGAATTGCTAGTAGATATTTTTTCAGACAGTTTTTAGGAAGCAGTAACTGTGCTCTCTCTGCTCTTCTTTGGGAGAATGTGAAGGGTCGAGAAGACATAGAACTGTCTGAAAGAATCCCACCCAGCTCCTGGCAGTGTGACTGATCCAGTTTCCATCACCGCTCTTCTAAATGGCAAATTCTTCAGAGCTCTGAAGGACAGGAGCAGCTGTGGCATCTTTGTTCTTCCTCTCTTTGTAATAACATCAATAAGCCACCATGTCATTGTGCAATTTTCCCATGGCTATACTTTGCATTTCCCATAGTTTACCATTTCTTTTTAAATATTCTTTACTATACCTTTCTAGGCTTTACAATGCTTACCTATGCTTTACCATGCTTTGCTTTATTACACTTTGCTATGCTTTTACTGTGGTAAACGTTTATTAACATTACTCTTTAAATATCTATTTCTTTCTTCAAAAATTGATATGCAGCTTGTTTTATACAGAGTCATTTCAGTATAGCGGCTGGTAAATGACAGGCAAAAGATGACTTCACAGAAGAAAGTTTAATGTGACAGCTTGCAAGACAAGATGGGTCTGTAATAAAAAATATAAAACTTGGAGGGAAGCCCATTTCTTACTCCTGCTAGCCCTCACTGTGGACAGTGGCTGAACCCCAGCAAAGGTGGAGTGATTGTCCAATAGCTAGCAGTGCCTAGGCTTGACCTGACCTGATGTCATTCCGTTGACTGTGGTTGGTAGCAATAATGATGCTCTGATTGGAGGAATGTCTAATGATGCTCTGATTGGAGGAATGTCTGTAGTGATGCTCTGATTGGAGGAATGTCTGTAGTGATGCTCTGATTGGAGGAATGTCTGCTGGCTCTCCCAGCACCCTGGGGGAATGCTGGCTAAGCAAGGTATTGAGTCTGATGAGCTGCAGCCCACTCTGCTGAATGGGAGGAATCCACTTACTACAGGGATGACATTATAGATAGAGGTGCCTGAGCTGAGTTCCATTAAAGTGATTGCAGCTGACAAAATATTTACAGAACTCTTATCCATTTTGCACTTCTATTAGTAAATAGGTCTCAAATATGCCGTTTTTAATGAGACACATTATAGCAAGCATGTGTTTTCATTTTAAAATCTGGTATTCCACGAGGCTAAAGGATATTCTCAGTGTGCTTACCTTGCCTGCCAGGAAGTCTCTTACTGCTTCACTTCCTTGATCACTCCAGCAGTGTCTTCTGGGTCATGTCACTGGCTGAAAGCGTGTCAGTCAATAAGGGAAGCAGCTGTGATTGGTTATTGACAGGGAAGAAACCAATAAAGAGGTGGGGACACTCTCAAGGTTAAAATTACCCAGGAAGTGCAACACTATCTGAAAGCATAGCTTGCAAACAGATTTCTTTCACCAAGTGAATGAAATTCCAAGTTTGTATACTCTACCAGTGTGTGCTATTCTCAGTTCAGACTGAGCTGTAGCAGAAAAACCATTTCAGCCGAGGGCCTTGGTTTGATACATTACACATTTTATACTACACTGTGTTTCATGTGGCAAGTTGAAATACGGACTCCCTGAGCTTGGAGCTCATAGGAGTGAAATCCCTGCTGGAATGCTGAGTGCCAGCACTGCTAATACTGCTGAAGTAAGGCAGTGACTGGTCTTTCATCAATGCAGACAGTATTACACCATTGGAAGCAGCTGCTCAATCGGCAATGCTGTAATCTACTAATCCTAGACCAGCATTGGTCTCAATAGCAACAATATTGTATTGACTGCGTTGTGTGAGCCTGCTGTGTATTGCTGGCAATACACAGCAGTGCACTAGATGGTGCTAGCATAATATGGCAGGCAACTGGAAGTGTTGCTAGTGAACTCAGTCAAAGCATCAGAAATAAATTTTATATATATATATATATATATATATATATATATATATATATATATATATATATATATATATATATATATATATAATTACTGTAACAAACATGAGTTCCCATGTGTTCTTGAACAGTCATTGGTTTTCTATGCACACAATATTTTTATACAGTCATTTATACATTATGTTGACTGCAAATAATTGTAGACAGTTGTCTCAATTGTGCAGTTTTGAAAGAAACACATGTATTTTCATTTTAAAACAAGATATCTGATACAAGGTTATTCTCTGTTTGCAAGCTATGCATTCAGGTAGTGTTGCACTTCCTTGGTCAGCTGCAGAAATGATCCCACACTTTCTTTCATAAACTAACCAGCTGCTTCCTCTATTCACTGACATGTTTTCAGACAGCAACATGACCCAGAAGACACTGCTGGAGTGAAATGAAACTGAGCAATGTCTTTAACCTGGCGTACAAGATATATACAATGAAAATACAGTACATTTGCTGTAGCATATGCTCCTTTCAAAACTGCAGAGACATGTGTAGCTAAAGGAAGGGTTCAGCAAGTAAGATGTATTGAATCATTGTGTTAGCTACACCCAAAGCTGATCAATTAGGGCAAGGTTTATAATCCCTGTGCATGACACGCTATACAAATCCAACATGACAGCTGTAAATTAAACACATTGCCCGGAGGAATAAAGACCAGAACGCCACATTCTAAAAGAAAGACTGAATAACGTCCTGTTTAAGATTTCAATGCAGACGACAAGCCCGAATGCTCATTCATTGTGTGCTTGTGTGTGACAAGGTCATGGAATGTACTGTTCCACACTGTCAGTAAAGATAGCATTGCTGGTAAATGAAGGATATTATTATATTATATTTATTTCTTAGCAGATGCCCTTATCCAGGGTGACTTACAATTTTTACAAGATATCACTTTTTATTTTTACATACAATTACATTTTTTTTTTACACATTATTTTTACATACAATTACCCATTTATACAGTTGGTTTTTTACTGGAGCAATCTAGGTAAAGTACCTTGCTCAAGGGTACAGCAGCAGTGTCCGCCACCTGAGATTGAACCAACGACCCTCCGGTCAAGAGTCCAGAGCCCTAACCCTTAAGAGGAGTTCATTGTACTAAGGCTAGAACAAAGAATTAGGGGGACTTGATTGAAGTTAACCCCAACAAATACATTAAGAACCCTGCTGGAGATTGCGTGGAGACTTTCCACAGAAAGATATGAAAGTATGGAATGGGTTACCTAGTCCTGTTCATGCTTGGGATCCTTTAAGACCCAACTCAGAGATTTGGGATTAATCAGCTGCCAGGAAACGGACAATGGCCTCCTCTCCTTTGTATATTTTTATGTTTTTACAGAAGGGCTATCTTACTATTCATCTCACGTTACCTTTAATGTTAATAAATAATATTGTACTGGTGCATCCATACGTCATAACTATTTCATTTATGAGGCAAATCCAACATGTCTGCAACAAGTCTGAAGAAATGAGAGCAAAATCATTTGTTATACAATGACATTCGAAATGTGTGTAGAAAAGGAGAAGCCATACTAATGGGGGATTTCAACTTTCCTCATATGAAATGGGAGAACCCGGTGGGGAGCACAACGGACGAAATTGAAATGGTGGAAATGACAAATGACTGCTTCCTAACGCAATTTGTCAAGGCACCGACTAGAGGGGAGGCATGCCTTGATTTCGTCATTTGAAAAGACTAAGAGAGAATGACTAAAACAGAGGTCAGAGAGCCATTGGCAAACAGACCACAACATGGTCTCATTTGAAATGTTTTTTAAAACCCCAAAAGTAATGACTAAAGCTAAGGTTTACAATTTTAGAAAAGCAAACTATGAAGGTATGAAACAGAGACTAACAGAAGTAGATTGGAGTAAAATAGAGAAAACATCCATAGAAAAAGGATGGCTGTTTTTTAAAAATGTAGTACTAGAGGCGCAAAACAATTACATCCCAAAAGTAGACGAATCTAAATCTAAAACAAAATGGCCAAAATAGTTTAACAGATCAATTAAAAAAAATATTCAGCGAAAAAAGGCACTTTACAGAGCGTTTAAAGGGACCAAAAACAAAGTACACAGAAAGAGTACTTGGAACTGCAAACACAAGTCAAAAAGTAAGTTAGAAAGGCCAAGAGAGAGATAGAAATCAATATTGCTAAGGGGGCTAACACCAATTCCAAAATGTTTTTCCAATATTATAACAGCAAGAGAACATTCAAAGAGGAGGTTAAATGTCTAAGAGACACAAATGGCAAAATCACAGACAAAGAAAAAAAAAATAGCAAATATATTAAATGATTACTTTTCACAGGTTTTTACAAAGGGGGACATGGACAACATGCCCCACATGTAGACCTGTTCCTATCCAGTTTTAAAAAACTTTAGCATAACAGAGGCAGAAGTGTTAAAGGGGCTTGGAGCACTTAAAATAAACAAATCCCCTGGGCCGGATGAGATCTTCCCAATAGTACTCAAAGAAATGAAAGAAGTTATTTACAAACCGCTAACCAAGATCATGCAACAGTCTCTTGACACAGGGGTTGTACCGACAGACTGGAAAATTTCAAACGTAATACCAATCCACAAAAAGGGAGACAAAAATAAGATCTAAAATGGAAAATTACCTATATGGTAAAAATATCCTGGGAGACAGTCAGCATGGTTTTAGGAAAGGGAGATCATGTCTAACTAACCTGCTTGATTTTTTTGAGGATGCAACATCGACAATGGATAATTGCAAAGCATACAGCATGATTTATTTAGATTTCCAGAAAGCTTTTGACAAAGTCCGCGTAAAAGATTAATTCTCAAACTGAATGCAGTAGGGATTCAAGGAAATTAATGCACATGGATTAGGGATTGGTTAACATGTAGAAAACAGAAAGTACTGATTAAAGGAGAAACCTCAAAATGGCGTGAGGTAACCAGTGGAGTACCACAGGGATCAATATTAGGTCCTCTGCTATTCCTAATCTACATTAATGATTTAGATTCCGGTATAGTAAGCTAACTTGTTAAATTTGCAGACGACACAAAAATAGGAGGAGTGGCAAACACTGTTGCAGCAGCAAAGGTCATTCAAAATGATCTAGACAGCATTCAGAACTGGGCAGACAAAAGTGTAAAGTACTGCACACAGGCAATAAAAATGTGCATTATAAATATCATATGGGAGATACTGAAATTGTAGAAGGAATCTATGAAAAAGACCTAGGAGTTTATGTTGACTCAGAAATGTCTTCATCTAGACAATGTGGGGAAGCTATAAAAAAGGCCAACAAGATGCTCGGATATATTGTGAGAAGTGTTGAATTTAAATCAAGGGAAGTAATGTTAAAACTTTACAATGCATGAGTAAGACCTCACCTAGAATATTGTGTTCAGTTCTGGTCACCTCGTTACAAAAAGGATATTGCTGCTCTAGAAAGAGTGCAAAGAAGAGCAACCAGAATTATCCTGGGTTTAAAAGGCATGTCGTATGCAGACAGGCTAAAAGAATTTAATCTATTCAGTCTTGAACAAAGAAGACTACACGGTGATCTGATTTAAACATTCAAAATCCTAAAAGTATAGACAATGTCAACCCAGGGGACTTTTTTGACCTGAAAAAAGAAACAAGGACCAGGGGTCACAAATGGAGATTAGATAAAGGGGCATTCAGAACAGAAGATAGGAGGCACTTTTTTACACAGAGAATTGTGAGGGTCTGGAACCAACTCCCCAGTAAAGTTGTTGAAGCTGACACCCTGGGATCCTTCAAGAAGCTGCTTGATGAGATTCTGGGATCAATAAGCTACTAACAACCAAACGAGCAAGATGGGCTGAATGGCCTCCTCTAGTTTGTAAACTTTCTTATGCTCTTATGTTCTTCTTATGTTCTAAGTCCTACTGCACTAGCAATGTTTGGAAAAGATCATTTTTTTATAGTTGAATTCAGTACAGGAATTTATACATTTCCCTAATATTTATTTTTTAATTTAGTGTGCCCTATTATTTCCCCCTGATTTTATCCCCAATTTGGAATGTCCAATTCTTTTTTCTTCTCACTGCAGTAATTCCCCACACAGCACAGGAGATCCGAAGGTTCAGTGGGCATCCTCCGATCCCACGACCGAGCCTTTTACACCCAGGAACTCGAGAGCGGATGTCAGTGAGCTACCGACCTCTGGAGGACAAAGGCCAGCCCTGCAGCTGTCCGTCTTGGAGCTCACTGGACGCCTGGCCGGCGATGAAGAGAAACAGTCCCTGCGGTTCTGCTTCCTAACCCACAGGAGTGCTGGAGCCAATAGGATGCTCCCTTTGGAAATCCCCTGCAAGACCGGCGACTTCACACAGCAAGCGCCCAAACCTGCACTGTATGACTCCCCCGGCCCACCACGTCGCTGTGCTTTTACCAGGTGAGCCACTCGGGGACCCCTAGATTCACTTTGTATCATTTTGTGTGTCAGTCGTCACATCCTGATAACAATTCAAAAGTATAAAGCTCTCCTGAGACCTCTATAGGACTCTCAACAATGTCTTCTCTCTCAGTACAGCAGGTACATCAGAGTGTAACGATTAACCTGTCCCCTGGCAACACTGCCCCCTTGTGGATGTAAGAAACACCTCATTTTTCTGTGTGAACATGTTAAGAACCGTTTTGAGGTCACAGGGGTGCTTTAAACTTCTGGGATTTAAACCAGGATGTGGTGACTGAAACACAAAGTGAATCTAAACAAGAAGAATATATTAGTTAAGATAACTGGGATATTTAAGACCAATGTTTTACCTGTTTGCTCCCCTTTTATTTGTACTTTTAATTAATGACCACTAGGGTGAGTACAACTGTGATTTGCAATCTCAGTTAGTATCTGCAACTATTTGTTTATTCAGCAGACGCCTTTATCCAAGCAACTTACAGAGACAGGTGTGTGAACTATGCACCAGCGGCAGTCACTTACAACAATGTCTCACCCGAAAGACGGAGCACAAGGAGGTTAAATGACTTGCTCAGGGTCACCAGTGAGTCAGTGAGTGAGCTGAGATTTGAACCCGGGACCTCCTGGTTTCAAGCCCTTTTCTTTAACCACCGGACCACACAGACCACACATTAGTACTGTACAGTCAATGGAACATCTCTGTGCAAAATCAGTTTCTGAGGGGACAGGAATTACAGCTGCACATCTCTAGCGGTCATTAAAGGCAGATTTAGAGAAAATTTTTATATTAGAACAACACAACTCCATAACCATCAAAAAATAAATTCAAATAACAGTTGAAGCTTACTGAAAATATGTATTTAAAATATGTTCATCCATTTCATATGTATTTCAGCAAAATTCATTACAGGTGATTTTATATTTTTATATAGAGAGGCCTGGAATGTTAGTACGGTTTTGTCACTAATTAACTATTGGCGAGTTTATTTTATACATTTGCTTGTCATTTGCTGCCATCTAGTGGCTATGTACACAAATACCACACCAGAAAAAACATGAAGGTTTTCATTTACCAAACAAACGAAACATATTGCACCGTAATTCCTGTTTACTGACTAACTTCTGAATCATTTCTCATGCTCTTCCTTTCAATAAAAACGAATTCAACATTATATTATTCTTCCCATTCCACACTTGGATAAGCTGTTGCAGAGTGAGGTTCTGTAGACTGAACTGTTTAAAAATAAATAAAAATATAGGGTCCACTGCTAGCCCTTAAAAAACAAAAGTAAAGATTTCCTGTTTTGTAAACGGTATTATTCTATGTCAATCATTTAAATTATGTCTTTTAAAAAATATTTTTAATAAAAAAAATAAAAAAAACATAACAAAGCAAGATGATAGTAAAAGCTCTTTGAAGGAGGGTTGAATCTACCTGTGGGAATGTACACAAACTGGACTGCAAACAACCTGCTTTTTTATAAGAGAAATGGAGTGTACATGATACACTTCGGCACAACCTTGACAAAAAGTACATATGATTGTGTACAACAACAACACATCTGATTTAAAATATTATTGTACACGTTCTCTCTGCATTGATTACGCGTGATAGATAACTGAAATAACACAACGACGCGGGTAGTTACACTGAACGGTGTAACACCATTTTTGGACTCCCCTTCGCAGTTATATGAAAACATTAATTCGTCATCAGTTCGTTCACAGATTCGGAAATTTTGCAAATGTTGTGTACTTCATTAATTCCTTCATCACAGGCTCATTCGACGACACAGTATTAAAAATATCATTCCAAATAGTTTGTTGTCCAATACTATTGCTTACCCGCCCTAGAACAAGGTTTTAAACTAGTCAGGAACTGTCGCAAAGACAGAAAAAAAATAATTGGGGACAAACTTACTCATAACGATATACAATAACACTGGCCTGCAATTCCACAAAGCACCCACCCACACAGCGAGCAGCCACATGATGACGTATTGGCTGTGTATAATGTATGCGACGCTAGAGTAAGCATCACGCGTTTACAGTTTGGGTTAAAGCGAGCGCTTGTCTGTCCTGGTAAATAACTCCGCTCAGTAAACGATATTTTAGGAGCCTGACAACTTGGATGTAAAGATGTCGGATTTCTCAGCTCTGGGGCTGTCGGAGTGGCTGTCACAGCAGTGCAGACAGATGGGCATAAATAAACCGACTCCAGTCCAGCAGAGCTGTGTGCCGGCGATATTAGAAGGTAAGGCCACAGTAATGCTATATATTGAACTATACTGAATATTGAAAATATTTAATGTATTGAATCAATGTGTCTATTAAATACAACGTCATACAAATCAATATACAGACAAGACCCTCTAAACTCGACTATACACTGCTGTACATGTGATCGGGTGAGGCGGGGCTATTCCAATAATATGCTTACCCCCCTCCGGTTACCTGAGACAGTAATCACGCAGTCGTGTTGAGCTAAGAGTGAAGGGTTAGGATTAATCGCACTGTATTTGAATCAACACAGATCACATGAAATCAAGTTGGTCTAGCTCTGAAATGAGAAATTCCCGACTTCAAAACGCAGGACACTACTCGCACTTGTTTAAGAACATAAGAAAGTTTACAAACGAGAGGAGGCCATTCAGCCCATCTTGCTCGTTTGGTTGTTAGTAGCTTATTGATCCCAGAATCTCATCAAGCAGCTTCTTGAAGGATCCCAGGGTGTCAGCTTCAACAACATTACTGGGGAGTTGGTTCCAGACCCTCACAATTCTCTGTGTAAAAAAGTGCCTCCTATTTTCTGTTCTGAATGCCCCTTTATCTAATCTCCATTTGTGACCCCTGGTCCTTGTTTCTTTTTTCAGGTCAAAAAAGTCCCCTGGGTTGACATTGTCTATACCTTTTAGGATTTTGAATGTTTGAATCAGATCGCCGCGTAGTCTTCTTTGTTCAAGACTGAATAGATTCAATTCTTTTAGCCTGTCTGCATACGACATGCCTTTTAAACCCGGGATAATTCTGGTCACTCTTCTTTGCACTCTTTCTAGCAATATCAGCAATTAGCAGCAATATCCTTTTTGTAACGAGGTGACCAGAACTGAACACAATATTCTAGGTGAGGTCTTACTCATGCATTGTAAAGTTTTAACATTACTTCCCTTGATTTAAATTCAACACTTCTCACAATATATCCGAGCATCTTGTTGGCCTTTTTTATAGCTTCCCCACATTGTCTAGATGAAGACATTTCTGAGTCAACATAAACTCCTAGGTCTTTTTCATAGATCCCTTCTTCAATTTCAGTATCTCCCATGTGATATTTATAATGCACATTTTTATTTCCTGCATGCAATACTTTACACTTTTCTCTATTAAATGTCATTTGCCATGTGTCTGCCCAGTTCTGAATGCTGTCTAGATCATTTATTATTATTATTATTATTTATTTCTTAGCAGACGCCCTTATCCAGGGCGACTTACAATTGTTACAAGATATCACATTATACATTATTTCACATTATACAGATATCACATTATTTCTACATACAATTACCCATTTAAACAGCTGGGTTTTTACTGGAGCAATCTAGGTAAAGTACCTTGCTCAAGGGTACAACAGCAGTGTCCCCCACTGGGGATTGAACTCACGACCCTCTGGTCAGGAGTCCAGAGCCCTAACCACTACTCCACACTGCTGCCCTATTTTGAATGACCTTTGCTGCTGCAAGAGTGTTTTCCACTCCTCCTATTTTTGTGTCGTCTGCAAGTTTAACAAGTTTGCGTACTATACCAGAATCTAAATCATTAATGTAGATTAGGAATAGCAGAGGACCTAATACTGATCCCTGTGGTACACCACTGGTTACCTCGCTCCATTTTGAGTTCCCATATAAAAGTTATGCTGCACATGTTTTGTGTGTAGCTGAAATTAGAACGGTTTTGTCCACGTGGTTATTGGCAAAGAAAGGGAAGGTGATAATGATACACGAGGGGATGTTCCACCCCTGAACCGTGTGTGGACAAGCTCTGCATTTGTTTAGGGAGGTGGTGGAATGATTGTGAATCTGAATGATTCATTTCCATCAATTCAGCGTTTGTTGAAGTTGTGATGTTTGACTTTTAATTGTTTTCAGGTTTCATCATGGTACAAACCTAAAGCACTGGTTTCATTTATCCCAAACATGTTCTGCAATGGCAACTGCCATTACTGTAACAAAACTCAAGATCAGTGGAGCCACACAGTCATTCTGCATTGATAACATCTGGGGAACCATTACACCTGCATGGCAGATTTGTATTCAGGGATACAGTGAGATATTCAGAAATGTCTGGTAAGAAGGGATGTGAGTGGAATAAAAGGGAAAATGAATGTCCCTCCCAGTCATTCTGTTTCAAGGCTGGTGACCCCAGTGCATTTTGTTTGTTTTTTGTAAGGTCGGGACTGCATGGGCTGTGCAAAAACTGGCAGTGGAAAGACGGCTGCGTTCGTCCTGCCAGTGCTGCAGAAACTGTCCGAGGACCCCTACGGGATATTCTGTCTGGTGCTTACGCCCACAAGGTCAGTATATTCAAAGATCATGCACTGCAGATTGTGTTGGGTTTACTATGATTACAGATCCTTTTCAGTGTTATTGAACTGACTTGAGATCTTGCTGATCCATTGTGAAACCTGGTCATTGTGCAGCAGGCTGCAGGCACTTTGCTCCTCAATGCCAGGGCACTGGAACCCTGGGTGCTGGGAGGGGCAGTATCTCCGCCCCACTCAATCAGACCCAGCTAGTCACGAATGACTCCTAAACTCAAAGTGGTGAACCCTGTTGTGGCATCATCAGGGTTCCTGGGGTTCTGATACTCTGAAAGGCGATTTATCACTGCATTGTGTGAGCCTGAAAAGGAGCAAGTCTAGATTATAGGCAATAAATGAATGTTGTTTGTGTTTCCAGGGAGCTGGCGTATCAGATTGGAGAGCAGTTCCGAGTACTGGGAAGGCCACTGGGACTGAGGGACTGTGTCGTAGTGGGAGGAATGAGTAAGACTCTTACACTGTGAACTCTGTAAACTACAGATTCGATGTTCAGCTAGATATCAGTTCACTATTGAGACAGTTTACTTATTAAAAGTTGTATTATATATTGCCTAGGAGAAGATAATCTATTCGGGGATAGGGCTAGTGCTCTGAGCAGTGGGGTCAAATGAACAAAAGCCAAACCCCTTTATTGACTGTTTTAAAAGGGCAAAAGGTTAGAGCATCACAAAATGACACGCATTGCATGGTTCTGCATTAAAGTACATGGTGCTGACATTTGTAGGTCTCATATTTTACCATAATGCATGCACATTTTCAAATGTATTTAAAAAAAAAAAAAAATTTAAAATGTATATTTTATATTATTATAAATGTATATTAAAATTGATAGGCATCTCATTTTCAAGGGGGTTCTGGCATTATGGTGAAGCAGTGTGCAGTAGTGGTTAGGGCTCTGGACTCTTAACCAGAACATTGTGGGTTCAATCCCAGGTGGGGGGACACTGCTACTGTACCCTTGAGCAAGGTACTTTACCTAGATTGCTCCAGTAAAAAAAAAAAAAAAAAAAAAAACAACACAACTGTATAAATGGGTTATTGTATGTAAAAAATAATGTGATATCTTGTAACAATTGTAAGTTGCCCTGGATAAGGACGTCTGCTAAGAAACAAATAATAATAATAATAATAATTTGAAGCTGTTAGTGAAAAATATTTATCAAAAGCTACTTGCAGATAATGCTACACTTCCAATCAGCTTCATAAAGTCACATGAAGGAATTCGGTTGCCATTGGAAACACGTCAGTCACAGGAAAAGCAGCGTGGTACTCAAATGCAAGCCAGTGTGTGAAGCTTCTAAAGAAAATAAATGAAACATTCAAACATTTTAAAGTAAATACAGTCGACTTGGTGTGAGGTCACGCACATAACCGGAGTGAGAGAATACAATGGGATGCAATTTTTCCTTTTATATTTTATTACATGTAGCTTAAAATACTGAACAAGTTCAGAAAAATAAGCCAACTTGAAATACGTTATGCAAAATATACCTTATAAAAAATATTTAAAATATAAACATGCTGAGTTCATTGCAGTCATCAGCTGCATAGATGAACCATTCAGCTGAACACACGAGTACAGACATGAAGTTACTGTTTTAGTATCACTTTAGTGTCTGAGCAAGCACTTGAATATGGTAGCAGCTAACCTGCTCCTGAAGTGGCACCTAGCAATTGAATTTGGCAACCAATTTGTTTGGCCTGGAGCCATTGGCTCCTAAGACAAAAACTTTGTCTGGAGCCCTGATTTGTAATTTTGTATTTTCAAGAATAAACAGGAAACAAAAGCAGAACAGGCCGTGAAGCTTATTGGATCATAAGTGCTTTACCAGCGTTATTGCAAACACTTGCACAAGCACATGAGATGATTGTGTGATTCTTCTGTTTCATGCTTAATTTACTGTATCGTGATAGATATTGTGTCGTGATAGGTATTGTGTCGTGATAGGTATTGTGTCGTGATAGGTATCGTATCGTGATAGATATCGTATCGTGATAGATATTGTATTGATAGGTATCGTATCATGAAGACACAGCCCATACCCAGCCCTAGTGTGCCAGCTGTGTTCCTTCAGCGGGACGTGCAGCATGGGAAAGAGTGCAAGAGAAGTTCAGCTGTTTTATTGTTTACAAAAATGCATTTAAAAATCAAATACACGTTCAACATAATGTGTGCCTCTTCCATATCTAGGAGATAGGAGATCTCTGAAGCGATGGTAGTTCATGCTAGATAAGATGAGTTTACCAAAACTAATATAAAAAGAGCTCAGGCAAACCGTTTGAGACATTCTGAGAAGATGCATTTGAAGCAACATGTAGAAAACCTGACTGCCACATGCAGGTACAATAGGATCAAGTGAACGTCTTTCTGTGGGAATGGTTTAAACAGGATCGTGCGAATAACAGGTACAGATTTCATTGAGGCATTATTGTGTTAATTATATTGTGTATGTACAGTAATAATAGTAATTATTATTATTATTTTAAAGCATTGAAATGGTGCTGTCATTTGACCATTTTTAGGTACAATTTTAGATTTTAACATGTGATCCAGCACACTGTCTAAACCGGCACACATTTCCAGTCACAAGCAACGCCAGATTGGACAGGTTTTACTGTATAGTGGTGCAAAAGGCCCTGACAAAGCCAGTCACATGGTCACACAGGTGGAAATAACTTGACTTCGCACACTAGCTTCATAGTTTATTTTGTGGTAGTATTCAGACGTTATCTTTCATTGTGCAAAACATTGTTTACATTTGGAGAGATCTTTAATAATAAAACAAAAAATAATACTTGGAATAAGTTTTCCTGATGCGTGTGTGCCTCTAACAGGGTGACTCTGTTTTTGTGTTTTCTCTTCAGATATGGTAGCACAGGCCCTGGAACTCTCCAAAAAGCCTCACGTTGTCATAGCAACCCCCGGGAGACTGGCAGACCATATCAGAAGTTCCAACACCTTCAACATGAGAAAACTCCGCTTCCTGGTATAAACTTCTTGTCATTCCCCTACACCAAGCACCAGAGGGGAAGCTAGCCAAATCCCTTATTTCCCTTAATACGACACATTATACAAAATCTAGTATTTAAGATCACCTGTACCTTTTAGTAGATTTGTTTTGCTCTTCGGGTGACACAACCACTTGGGTTTGCCTCAGAGTGCTCCGGAGAAGGCACTCTTGTATCATAAGAGACCAGGTCAGCTGTACAGAATTGAATCCATTTAGCCTAGAACAGAGAAGAATTAGGCGGACATGATTAACATTTTTAAAATCTAAAAGTCTTGGGAATTGAGAATGCATTGGTCTTGCTGCGTCTGCACACTAGGTGATACATTGAGAATGCATTGGGCTTGCTGCGTCTGCACACTAGGTGATACATTGAGAATGCATTGGGCTTGCTGCGTCTGCACACTAGGTGATACATTGAGAATGCATTGGGCTTGCTGCGTCTGCACACTAGGTGATACATTGAGAATGCATTGGGCTTGCTGCGTCTGCACACTAGGTGATACATTGAGAATGCATTGGGCTTGCTGCGTCTGCACACTAGGTGATACATTGAGAATGCATTGGGCTTGCTGCGTCTGCACACTAGGTGATACATTGAGAATGCATTGGGCTTGCTGCGTCTGCACACTAGGTGATACATTGAGAATGCATTGGGCTTGCTGCGTCTGCACACTAGGTGATACATTGAGAATGCATTGGGCTTGCTGCGTCTGCACACTAGGTAATACATTGAGAGTGCATTGGGCTTGCTGCTTCTCCTAACAGTTTACCCTTCCTCCCAGGTTCTGGATGAAGCTGACAGACTCCTAGAACAAGGCTGTACAGATTTCACCAAAGACTTGGAGGTGATCCTGGGAGCTGTTCCTGCTAAAAGACAGACTTTGCTGTTCAGTGCCACCTTAACAGACACCCTGCAGGAGCTGAAGAGCATAGCCCTGAACAAGCCCTTCTACTGGGAGTCTCAGTCTGAGTGAGCATCCACGATACAGCCACACACAATACTCTCATATAACTGACCTAGTGTGCACTGCCATTCACCATATTGGTCTCGCATGTAAAGTTTCACAAGCAATGTGTTTTCATTGAAAGCATGCTATTTGGCCCTACACTAAGTAACACAGTTCTCAGTTTGCTTGCCCGGTATCTGTTCCACTCACATTTCGTGATTCATTTCAGCTCTGCACTTTCTTCCATCATTCATTCAGGGAAACAGCTGATTGGTTACTAGCAGGAAAGGCAGCCCTAAAGGGGTGGGGACAAGTTCTCTCTCCAGGTGAAATGACCCAGGAAGTGCAAGACAGCAAGGCTTGCAAACAGGGATTTATTTAACCTAGAGTAGTACCAGATATCATGTTTTTAAAAATACATGTTTATCATGTGTTTCTTTCAGCGCTGGACATGGAGGTAATCATGTATGGAATTATTTTGATAGATACAGTCACTGTTGCTCCAGTATGGAGTTATCCTGTATCTCTAAATCTGCCTTCGCCAGGCTTTGAACTGCAGGAATCCTAAGTGTCGGGACTGTGAGCCTTCCTCATTCCATTCACGTAGGCTGGCAGCACAGCTCACATGGTAGAGAGCGGGCGGGGCTGGCAGCACAGCTCACATGGTAGAGAGCGGGCAGGGCTGGCAGCACAGCTCACATGGTAGAGAGCGGGCGGGCGGGGCTGGCAGCACAGCTCACATGGTAGAGAGCGGGCGGGCGGGGCTGGCAGCACAGCTCAGATGGTAGAGAGCGGGCGGGGCTGGCAGCACAGCTCACATGGTAGAGAGCGGGCTGGGCTGGCAGCACAGTTGAAAGGTATCATTGTCACATGATGTGACTGGAATGAATAAGGCTGCTGTCCCTGCACTTAGGATTCTCCAGGAAAGCTCAAAGCAGCTCAAAGACAGGTAAAAGCTTTGTAAGTCGCTATGGATAAAAGCATCTACTAAATGAATAACAATAAAACCAGATTTAGAGGAAAGAAATTGAATATTGTAGCAACCTCTTAATGATTGCAAACACCATAAAACAGTAAAGGAATTTAAAATAAGTTACTCTCTTATACAAGACATTAAACACGCCCCAGAAAATAATATTAAATCATAGAAGAGTGAGTGTGTGTGTGTGTGTGTTATTTTATCTGTAAATCTGAAAATATTGTCTATGTTGGCTTTAATAATCAATACTTTAGTTTGGTCTAATTCAAGGGTTGTTAGTTGAGCACTGATCCAATACAGATGATTGGAGACATTTTCCTGTTTTGTTCTCTCTCTCACTCTCTCTCTCTCTGTCTTTCTCTCTCAGGGTGCGCACGGTCGATGAACTGGACCAGAGGTACATTCTTGTTGCTGAGAAAGTGAAAGACGCTTACCTCGTGCGTTTGATTCAGAAATTTCAGACCGAACATGAAGACTGGTCTATCATGATCTTCACCAGCACTTGCAAGTAGGTATCTCTGTTCATACAGTACTTAAAGAACACGTAGCTAACCAAATCATTCTGGTAAATCGTATGTAATATGTGTTGCCATGACCTCGTACATCTCACATTGTCCTGTGAAAGTCTCTTCTGAGAGTCCTTGCAGGAATTCTCAATGTTTCAGTGACTCTGTCGGAGTGCTTTATTGTCAGATATATATTTCTCCAGAAATATATATCTTCTTCCTGCATTGGCTTTCGTTTGAGACCCACGCTGCCTTTCCTGTGGCTGACGTGTTTTCAGTGTTGATCTGATTCCTTCATGTGACTTTATGAAGTTGATCGGAAGTGTAGCATTGAAGTGTCTGCAAGGAGCGTTCCATAAATACCAGCTTCAAATAAATTACCATTAAAAATGATTTGAAGTATATTATTGAAATGATCAGGAGATTGATGTTAAATAAATGGTGCATCCCTTCTAGTGGCACGAGACAGTAATACACTTCCTTATCTCCTGTAATCCGGCTGCAAATCTCATGTTAAGAAATTTCACACAACTTTAGAAAAAATAACGCAAGGGCCAGTTAAAGAAAGGTTCTTGTTGTTACCAGGAGGTTCCCGGTTCAATCCCAGCTCAGCCACTGACTCGCTGTGTGTGTGTGACCCTGAGCAAGTCACTTAACCTCCTTGTGCTCCGTCCATCAGATGAGATGTAAATTGGAAGTGACTCTGCAGCAGCAGTTGTGATGCATATTTCACCCCCTAGTCTCTGTAAGTCGCGTTGGATGAAAGAGTCTGCGAAATGACTAATTCATAATAATATGGAGTTAAGAATCTTATAGATTCCACATTTTAGCAGACATATTTTTTTTTAAGTTGAAATTCATTTTACAGGGAAGCTGTTGATGCTGATGATTGCATTGCAGAGTGGGAATGGGTAACTTCACAAACCATTAATCGAACGAAGCTCAAAAAATACATTTCAGTGGAATTAAAAGTGATCACCTAATGGCACAGCTTTAGCACAGCACAGTAACAAATCTCTTGTGCTAATGAGATTGAATTACTATTAATGGAAACATTTGACAAATAATTACATTTTACCAATCTCAGAAATAAAAATAAAAAGCAGAGGTGATGTATGGCCACGATTAGGTAAGTAAAATTGGAGCGTTTCTGTAACATCAATCTAAATACAATGTATGTATAATTACAGTGACCCCCCATTGGAAGTTTGTTGTAACCCTTATAAAAAAGGAGAGGGTGAAGTAGATTTCAGGAGTAATAGCACTAGAGTGTGATACGGCTGTTTTTGTTGTAAGTGTAGCCAGCGACTCCCATCATATTGTGGCTGGGACATTTCAGTGTGATAATAAGTGTAACAGAGTGACGTTAAAGGGTTTGTCTGTTAATAATGTACTCTGCAGTGACAGTGCGTGCGTGCGTGCGTGCGTGCGTGCGTGCGTGTGTGTGCGTGCGTGTGTGCGTGCGTGCGTGCGTGCGTGCGCTCTCTCCACTAGCACTGCTGGAACACATTGTGCAGCCAGGCTGAACTGTGTGTGTGTTTGTTTTGTTTTTAGAAATTGTCAAATCCTGAACATGATGCTTCGAGAATTCAGCTTCCCGTCTGTGGCTCTCCACTCCATGATGAAACAGGTAGGCCATGAAGGGGAAACACTTCTGGGAAAGTGTTAATTGAGGTATTTTATTTTACACATATCTTAACATATATACAGTCACATACAAAAGTATTGGCACCCTATGCTTATTATACCATAATTAGTGCTTCTGTTTTTTGGTGTTTATTTTTAGCAACTTTTAAGTATTATGTAGATACCCTGAAATAGACTAAAAAAAATCTGCCAATCAGCCTTCGAGCAGATGGAATCATTGTACTGTGTAGAATGATTTGATACATGGCTGCATTCATTCGATCTTCAATCACATGAATGTCTCCAGTCTCTGAACTGCTGAAACACCCCCATATCATGATCACACCACCTGCAAGGTTTAACGGTAGGTACGAGGTTTTCTTCATTGAAGGCTTTCCCTTTTTTTACTGTAGCCCATTTTTGGAGAAAAGTTGTTGGACCAGAAAAAATGCTTGTTTCCTGTTCATATTTCTTGGCAAATTTCAGATGGCTTGTTTTAAGAATTTCCTTTAAAAGTTTGCAGCGAGGTCTGCGTGTGTGCAACTCTTCTGTGTTCAGGTGCAGCGAGGTCTGCGTGTGTGCAACTCTTCTGTGTTCAGATGCCTTGTACAGCTCCTTCTTGCACGATTATGCCTGATGCTTCTGAATCTTTCTTGAAGTCCTTGGCTGTTTATCGTGGATAGCTGTCGGATGATTCTCCTACCTGCTGTACCCATCATTTTCTTTGGACGTCCTCTTTTTCAAGCGCTTCAGTTGAATTTCCTTTGTGGTACTTCTTGATTATTGCTCTGATTGTGGGTTTTGGTATTCCAGATTTCTTTTAAATATTATTTGTTAAAGTACCAGAAATTGTGTATTTTGGTCTTTGCTATATTAATTAGTGGCGAATGCTCACTAAATGCTAGTATTGAACATGTTTTCTTGAATTGTCTTATATTAAGTGTAGGGTGCCAATACTTTTGTCTGCGACTGTGTATGTGTAGAGAGAGAGAAAAAAAAGATTTCATAGGTTTAAAATATACAAGCTTCAAAACCACGTGTCCCTTTATCAAGTAAACATGGAGTGGAGAAGAGAAAGTGAAGAAAATATTGCCTAGAACATGTGACTACTGTATATATATATATAGTAAACATGCATTGTATTATTATCAACATTACTACAACTCACTGTGAACTGCAGCAAACCATTATTTTTGAAATCTCATGTTTTTGTATCCATTTTACATTTGTTATAGCTCTACTAAAATGACACATTTTTATGTTACTTCAGAAACAGAGATTTGCAGCTCTGGCGAAATTCAAGTCCAGCATTTTCAAGATCCTCATTGCAACTGATGTAGCTGCCAGGTAAGAAACCCCTCCCCCACCCCTGCATATGGACAAAACCCAGCTGCGGGTTACAGACTCCATGTCTCCCCTTCACTAGCTCTCAGGCTGCTGAGCAGAGAGTGGCTCTGGGCAGCTTGCTGTACAACATTGCAGGGGCTCAGCACTGCCCTATCCATCCTCCCCTTCACTCGCTCTCAGGCTGCTGAGCAGAGAGTGGCTCTGGGCAGCTTGCTGTACAGCATTGCAGGGACTCAGCACTGCCCTATCCATCCTCCCTTTCACTAGCTCTCAGGCTGCTGAGCGGAGAGTGGCTCTGAGTCTGGGCAGCTTGCTGTACAACATTGCAGGGACTCAGCACTGCTCTGCACAACTCTCAATTCTGAATTGGAGCTCTCATGATGAACATGACATGTGTCACCAGTGTGTACAGAATAGTATAGAATAAGAAATGTTCAATCAGTTAGATAAACGGTCCTCCTGATCGATGCTATCCTCTCAATACCTGTTCTTACACCATGTTTCATGACAATTGGAGAAGTGCTTCTCTGGATATATGGAGAAATGCACATGCATTCATTCATGATTTTATGAATGCACTGGAGGTTTTAATAGGGAAGTAGAGCAGCTCCTGACGTTTTCTGTTTGTTTTTCTCCTCATTTTCCACCAGGGGTTTGGACATCCCCACTGTTCAGGTTGTGATCAATCACAACACCCCTGGCCTGCCCAAAATCTACGTGCACCGCGTCGGCAGGACGGCCCGCGCAGGTACGTGAACTCGATGAGAACGCCTCGCACAGGAGCACAGCTTCACGAATAACGTGCGTCTCTGTTTCCTCTCTTCAGGGCGACACGGTGTTTCCATTACACTGGTGACCCAGTACGATATTCACCTCGTTCACGCCATTGAAGAGCAAAACAGTAAGTAGTGTGTCATTCAAGACACTAAGCAGTGTATCATTCTGAACAGTAAGTAGTGTATCATTCAAGACAGTAGTCACTTGTTTTTGTTGCCTTGTCAAACAAGCTTTATTTTGTTATCTTATTTTCATTTTATACACAGCAGGAAAAGGTCATCAAGTTGCACAGCCAGCTTTATCCACAAAGGACCCAAGAAACACACATTTTATATTTTTTGTCATTAGAATTTGAGTAAGAACATCAATTATTGAGACTGTGTATTATCCAGAATTCAGGAGAGCTGGAGATTAAAGATGTCAGGCCTGTCTTTGTGACCACCTCACAGTAACCTGTACCATAAAACACAGGGTCAATACCTGATAGAGGTAGTAGGTAAGTCTGTGTGTGTGCACAAAAAAAAGGCACAATACTGGTACTTCAGATTAGTGAGTCAGGGCACCAAGATAATGAGTAAAACAGGTAATGAATGCCTCTGTTTTCAATACCCGTTGCAGGATAGTTTATGCAAATGCTTCCAAAATGTTTTTAATCAAGGAAGGGTATTTTCTTGTGTGTTTAGAAGCCAAGCTGAAGGAATTCTCCGTGGCGGAGAGTGAGGTGCTGAAGATCCTGACCCAGGTGAACGTGACGAGGAGAGAATGTGAGATTGTAAGTGCTGAGAGCTCGCTGTCCTCAGTGTGAGATTGTAAGTGCTGAGAGCTCGCTGTCCTCGGTGTGAGATTGTAAGTGCTGAACGCTCGCTGTCCTCCGTGTGAGATTGTAAGTGCTGAACGCTCGCTGTCCTCCGTGTGAGATTGTAAGTGCTGAACGCTCGCTGTCCTCGGTGTGAGATTGTAAGTGCTGAACGCTCGCTGCCCTCGGTGTGAGATTGTAAGTGCTGAACGCTCGCTGTCCTCGGTGTGAGATTGTAAGTGCTGAACGCTCGCTGTCCTCGGTGTGAGATTGTAAGTGCTGAACGCTCGCTGTCCTCCGTGTGAGATTGTAAGTGCTGAACGCTCGCTGTCCTCGGTGTGAGATTGTAAGTGCTGAACGCTCGCTGTCCTCGGTGTGAGATTGTAAGTGCTGAACGCTCGCTGTCCTCGGTGTGAGATTGTAAGTGCTGAGAGCTCGCTGTCCTCGGTGTGAGATTGTGCCAACCTCTAATTTTTTTATTTATTTATTTATTTATATATATATATATATATATATATATATATATATATATATATATATATATAATGAACATTGAAGCTTTTTATATTTATTTTTTAGAAACTGGAATCGTCGGACTTTGATGAGAAGAAGGAAATCAACAAAAGAAAGCAAATGATTCTGGAAGGAAAAGTGGGTATAATAACTGATCATTCGATACAGCAGGGGTGTGTAATAACTGATCATTCACAAAACAAAAATATCTATATATACTTATGGTACCTATAAACAGAATTATTAATATGCAAATATACAGTAGTATGCTACAGTATACGTAGCACTTAATGTATAACCACATAGCTTGCATTGCTCAAGGTGACGGGCACTTTTAAACTGATTTCAATGAACGATATTCAATCAATAAATGGCAGTGATTACCATATGGGAAATGGACAAGCCTTAAAATCAAACACTGGTGAGACAATGCCATCTTGTTTACCAGCATCGGAAAAGAAAATATACTGAAGGAAACCTAACTCTGCAGATCCTTTGGTTGAGCTAGTCTTTGTAATAAAACTGAGGGCCAGTGTTGTGTAGTGGTCTGATTCCAAGTAGTTTATCATGCTTCTCAGCTGTTCGGCACAATTCTGCTTGAGAGGCACTTAGCACTAATGGGGAGATTCAGGTGTGCTTGCAGAGCTGTGGGGGGAAGCTCTCACATTGATCATCTAACTGAAGGTTGTAGAAGTGCAGCTCTCTTTTCCTACACTCAAGCTTTAACTTTAAAGTCAATTGTTCAAGAATGACCCCCTTGAGGTCTTTGAGCTGCTGCGTCGTCGCTGGTGAAAATGAGTTTTCTAGTACGAGTCTGAAAGCAGGTCTGGGTATGCTGAGCTTTCAATGCACTTAATCCAACACAAGTTTGAAATTACCTGAAAACAAAACTGGTTCCAGATTTTGTATCCATGCCAAATAAATATAAAGATGTTCACGGTCCTGGACAGTCGAATACTGTGGCATGATCTTCCATTCAGTCAGACAGCTTGTGATTTAAAAAATGTATTGGAGAAAAAAACTATATCCACGATTTCAGATTCACCTCATTTTGCTTAATAAAACTACTTTGTGGAAAAACTATAACCCACGGACATTTCATTTTCAGAAAGGTGTGTTTGATTTTTAACATGCCGTAGTTTTTACAGTCTTTTGAACTAGAACAGACTGATGGCAATCCTAACATTATCAATCCCTCTGAACCCTGTAGGACCCAGACCTGGAAGAGAAAAGGAAAGCTGAACTGGAGAAAATCCATAAACAGAAGAGAAAGTTCAAGGAGAAGATACAGGAGAATCTGCAGAGACAGAAAGACATTCTGCTGAAGAAGAAACTGCTGAAGAAAAAACGCAGGCAACAGAAACAAGAGGCAAAGGAGAAGCCATGAGGGACTGGGGAACTTTTCCACATGGATCGGGTCTGCTTTGGGTCCAGATTGACAACATTAAACCAGCAACTAAAAATTCCAGTCCATTAAAGATCAATTTCTTATAGTACCCTTTAACAGGCATTGGGACATTTTACAGAATGACTTGGTGGGTCATTTATTGTTCAGTTTACACCAAAAGATCCTGCAATAGTGACTAAAATGCTGTTTGTTAATATTTTGTCATGTCTGATAATCTAGTTGCTGTGACCCCTGCATTTACTGGAGATCTGATTTTGTGCAGAGTTCAGTCAGTTTTAAGTTTTAAATTGGATTCTTTATCTCAAGCGTGTACACAAGTTCAGGCTGAAGAGAAGAGGCTGGTTTGTCCAGTGTAAAACCCTGTACGGTCCTGGAATTGCAGTACTGATTTTAACACGAAATGCTTTATATCTATCAGTAACTTCTGAAATGAACTTATTGAAGTCTGTAAACCAGTAATACGTTGACAGCTTCCAGTGTATTGCACACACTTTGTTTTCCATTGGGTTTCCTTCCTGCTTTTGTGTATTTAAGTAAATATTTCCATGGTAGAAATGGGGTTAAAAGCAGCTGTTTAGATCATGCCATAACAAAACAAGTGCCCCTTGCTGAGTGGAATAGGCCTTTAACTGTCCATCTGTCAGCAAGCTCTGTAATGGCCTTCTTATTTGAAACGGGTTTCGTGGGGTTGGTTCTTTGTGTCAAAGGGCATAAAGGCACTTCCCAGGTTACACTTTCACGCCTCAGTTTCACAGCGACAGTTTCACCAGTTTGACTCTTTCTGTGAAAACCACAGCATCATACATTTAAAAAAAAAAAAAAAAAAAAAAAGATAATGTTAATGCAGATTTGTTTTTTCATGGTTTGGAAGAAAATGTTTCTCTCAAAATAAAATGATATATAATGATAAAATTGTGTTTTCATTCTTTTGCAGAACAGTTTTCTTATGTTTTCCATGGTGTTGATGCTTTCTATACACTCATTTCTAAATAGGGTTCCACTGCTTGGACAAAGACTACATCTGTTAATGAGAGGAACAAGCATTGTTGCCTAACCACTTAGCAGATCAGAGTTTCTCAATTGCTATCATAAATTTACCTGTACTATTATCACAATCATCAAAACAGTTAACACATATACCAAAATACCAGTAATGTTGTTGAAGCTGACACCCTAGGATCCTTCAAGAAGCTGCTTGATGAGATTCTGGGATAAATAAGTTACTAACAACCAAACGAGCAAGATGGGCCAAATTACCTCCTCTTGTTTATAACCTTTCTTATGTTAAGACTCTACGTTCTTTACCAAACTGTAAATAAATTATTTCACATTGATGCCTTTTGCTGTTATTATATTGTATATCTAAACAGAAAAAGAGGCACAAATTAATATGAACACGAAGTAAGAATAGGATTGATAGTTTTGATAGTACGCCCAAAAAGGCATAATACCACAGTAGTGCCGTCAAAAAAGTGATAATTCCTCTAGAGGAAAACGTACTTGAACTTTGACCCATTCGACTCCGAGACCATCACTTTCAATTCAAACACAAAATGTCTCGTTTCCAATCACTCGACAACAGCCACAGTAAAGAAATGTTCATTAAAGAGCAACAAAATGAGAATACGTTTATAAAAAAAAAAAAAAGCTGGTACATTCATATTTCTGAGAAACGGATAACGACACAGAACGTCTGTACAGCACTGAAACACTACATTTAAAAAAAAAAAAAACCCTGTACTGCTGGACCTCGTCTTCTTTAATATTGGCATTACAAGGGTCACAGAAACCCTCTAATTATTTTCCTGTAACTCACTGAAGCCCATCTGACATATATAAATAAATAATACTAATTAAACTATGACACACTGAACCTTTACAATGACCACAGATAATAGTTTTACTTGATTTATGCAAGATCTTACTTGGTAAGATATACATAAATGCTGGATAAATATCTCCCAAGAAACAAGGAAACCAACACAGACAAATAAAGACACATCTTCTGTATTGCAGAAGCTACTTAGGATAGTTTATTAAAGACATTTAAAACAACTTGGACAAAAATCAAAAACAACTTTCCATTTAATAATCAGACGCAGTACATGCATCGATCTCCATGGATAATAAAACGGAATCACTTGCTGCTACAAAAACAAAAAATGTTAATAAAATAACAGCACAAAGAAGCAATCATTCCAACCAGTGAAAAGGGGAGGGGGTTACATCACGCAATCACATTTCACAAAGGGTGAAAGCCTCTACTTCTACAAAACAGGCAGAATACAGCCTAGATCAACAACCAAAAAGCAAAACAAAAACCGCAATTAATGAAAGAAAAGCCCTTCGGCAAGTCCATATTTTTAATTATGGCAACTCATTTTACAGAAGGAAGGTGGCTTGCGTCTGTCTGTCCTTCTGAATGTAATTAGCACACAACAAAATTAACCAGGCGAAAAAGAAAAATGAAGGGCAACTCCTCAGTTTAACCTGGGGTTACTCGTAGCTTTAAAAAGTTGTGTAGAGTAGGAGTTAGGTGTAGGATCGACTGGTGCCGTTTGAGTTACCTATCTTAATTATTTTATCTTCATCTGAAAACATTTCCATAAAAAACAGTACAGGAATAGGCACCAGCTGATAACTCCTCCCTCTTATTCGGAAACTACCTGTGATTATTCCAATAGTCCTTGATATTAAAAATGGTTTTTAATTTATTTATTGTTAAACTGGAGTAGGGTTACTTCTGTTATTTGATGGTGTTGTATACACTTGCATAACTTGCTCTCCATAAGTTCTACATGAAGGCTGCTAATTTAATAACCCTTTATTTGTATCTAAACTGAAATGTCACTCATTTTAGGAAATTATGGGAACGCCATCTTAAAACTTTACTGCTGAAAGTACAATATTTGGTCAAATAAAATGAAATGTACACTTTCCACTTGTTGAGGACTGTGAACACGAACATTCATAATTGTTCTTCCTATATGTTAAAAGATTTCAGTTTCGTGCTTCCAATATGCCACCATTTTGCACTGTAATGGTTTGTGCATCAGCCCTGTGGTCTGCTATATATTTTTGTGTCCACTTCTGGAAATACTTTCAAATTTCCTTGCAAGATAAAAAGGTATGCACACATGGCATCTATTCTCTATTGGGTTTAAACTACATTCAGCCACCTTCCTTACTTAATTTATTTTTCTACTGAATCCTCATTTACCTGCTTTAACTTAAGCTGTATGAGTCCTTCAGTATGCATGAGCTCCCTATCAACTGCTCCTTGTGTTCCAGGGAGACACTGAAAGCAGGTTTATCCTTACAGCCGAAGGCATTGTTTTAAAAAAATCAATCCCCTTTTCAGAGTTCGGACAGTAGCCGATTAAAGCGTACAGAGCATTTAAAACATTGAAACCCCTCCTCCATTGGCAGCGCAAAGGCCACATGTTACTATTATTTACTGCTTTCCTTCATTAAGAAGATCAATAAGCCGTTGCTGCAACTTCAAATTACACCAAGTTAGTTCTCTTCAATGCTGGTTTTCTACAAGAAGAAAGTTTGACTTTGGAAATTGTCTCACGACTATAGATCTTTCAGGTTCACCGCTAAGATCTCAAGAGACAAACCTCATTATAAATCCAGTGCATTAACCTCATACTTAGTAAACCACCTTATGAAAGACCTGATTTAGAAAGCAGGTGAAATTCAAATGCTTCAAAAGCATGTAGATCAAGAATTTCTCATCAGACTTAAAACAGAAAACTTTGCAACTCAAAGTTGAACCCAGGGATTTTTTTACTGCGTAGTTGTTATGGAATACAAGATAAGATATGTATTTCTCCTGCTTTTAAAGTTGGTTTTGCTGCCACATTTTTCAGTATGGTGTCGACTGAAAGTGATGCCTTGTGTAAACAGATCAACTTTGAGGTAAAAATTTTCTTTGAGTGCTTCAAGCACTCCCCCTGCTCCATGTAAGAACGCAAATTTCAGAATGAGCTTATCAATTGCTTGAGGCCCTTCCCTCTCTCTCACTCTGCCAGTAGAGTAAGGTCCTCAGACAATCAGTCATTCTTGGGGGAGCTTGATTCACAGGGAGGAACTTTGTTTAGGATTGAAGACCAGGTCCCCTGCCTTCCGCGACAGGCGCTACCACGCACCCAGTGTTTCCTCCTTTCCTTCTCCGTGTCTCAGTGTGCTAGCAGTGGTCTTTCTCTCGCTCTCCTTTTCTGTCTGTCCGTCCATCCGTCCGTCTTTCTCCTCTCTCTCGTGATTGGTTGGTTTCTCTCTCCTGTTGCTTTCACACAGTGGTGCTTCAGTTGTAGCAGTGGAAAACAGGTATCCTTTTTTGTTTTTTTTTATTTCCCAGATTAAAATGCTGATGAACTAAGCTCATCTCAAGCTTAGCTCTTCTTCCCACAACCTGGAAAACAAAATTGAAACATCATACACAGAAATAAAGGATACAATCCTAGGGTTATGGATACAATCACAGGTACAGAGCTGATACGATGATCTAGATTCCAGCATCGATTGATTTCAGGTGCATGTTCATGGAGTGCTGTAGTTATTCCACGAACGATGATGGCCGAATAAATGTTTAACCCTTAGTGGTCCATTTATTTAGCGCTTCAGGTCCAATTTATTTTCAAACGCGCAGTTTATTTTACACACACTGTTTAAAAGTATTTTTTTCACAGTTAAACAGGCACTGCATATCAACAGGACACTCAGTACTGCATCTCCAGCCCCGCCCCACCCCTTGTGTCGTATTTTTCATATACCTCTTCATAGTCGTGCATACTGATAAATCATCTCCTGATCACTTGTTTTATCACCAAACTCAATAATGCGATCCAAGTCATTATTTTATTACTAGAACATCTCAAAAAGCTCTGCAAATGTCTGCGACATTCTTTGAGCGCTGGATATAATTATAATTTATATATATATATATATATATATATATATATATATATATATATATATATATATATATATATATACACATATATATACACACACACACACACACACACACACACACATATACACAGAGTGCCTTGCAAAAGTATTCAGACCCCTGACCAATTCTCTCATATTACTGAATTACAAATTGTACATTGAAATTTCGTTCTGTTTGATATTTTATTTTAAAACACTGAAACTCAAAATCAATTATTGTAAGGTGACATTGGTTTTATGTTGGGAAATATTTTTAAGAAATAAAAAAACTTAAATATCTTGCTTGCATAAGTATTCAACCCCTGTGCTGTGGAAGCTCCCAGTTTACACTGATCAAAGAAATTGCCCTAATGAGGACACAATTACCTTACCATTGGCCTCCACCTGTGAACCATTAAAGTTGCTGTCACATTTTCTAGATAAAAACCCCACTGTTGAAGGATCATTGGTCAGGCTGTGAATCTGAAGGAAAATGAAGACCAAAGAGCATTCTACAGAAGTTAAGATAAAGTAATACAAATGCATAGATTAGGGAAAGGGTACAAAATAATATCCAAGTGTTTGGATATCAGGAAGTGGAAGCAGCATCACACTACCCAGGCACTGCCAAGAAAAGGCCGTCCCTCAAAACTCAAACAAGAAGGAGACTTGTGAGAGAAGCCACAGAGAGGCCAACAATCACTTTGAAGGAGCTCTACTTCAGTGGCTGGGAGTGGAGTAATGGTGCACCAGTCAACCATATCAAGAGCTCTGCATAGCACTGGCCTGTATGGGAGGGTGGCAAGAAAGAAGCTGTTACTCAAAAAGTACCATCTGAAAGCACATCTGGAGTTTGCCAGAAAGCATGAGAGTGACCCAGCTGCGATGTGGGAAAAAGTTTTGTGGTCAGATGAGACCAAAATAGAGCTTTTTGGCCAAAACTCAAAGCGCTATGTGTGGTGCAAACCTAACACTGCCCATGCCTCAAGACACACCATCCCTACAGTGAAGTATGGTAGTGGCAGCATCATGCTGTGGGGATGCTTCTCGTCAGCAGGGACTGGGAATCTTGTTAAAATTGAAGGAAGAATGGATGGAGCAAAATACAGGGAAATACTGCAAGAGAACCTGCTTCAGTCTGCTAAAAAACTGAAGCTTGGGAGGAAATTCACCTTTCAGCAGGACAATGATCCCAAGCACAAGGCCAAAGCAACATTGGAGTGGCTCAAGAACAAAAAGGTGAATGTCCTACAGTGGCCCAGTCAAAGTCCTGATCTCAATCCCATTGAGAATCGGTGGCACTATTTGAAAATTGCGGTCCACAAGCATCGTCCAACCAACCTGAACAACCTGGAGCAAATCTGCCAAGAAGAATGGGCCAAAATCACTCCGACACTGTGTGCAAAGCTGGTACATACTTACCCCAAAAGACTTAAAGCTGTTATTGCAGCGAAAGGTGGCTCTACCAAATATTAATGTGTGGTGGTTGGATACTTATGCAAGCAAGATATTTCAGTTTTTTATTTTTCTTAAAAATATTTCCCAACATAAAACCAATGTCACCTTACAATAATTGATTTTGAGTTTCAGTGTTTTAAAATAAAATATCAAACAGAATGAAATTTCAATGTACCATTTGTAATTCAGTAATATGAGAGAATTGGTCAGGGG
The DNA here is from genome assembly GCF_902713425.1 of Acipenser ruthenus. Classification (NCBI taxonomy): domain Eukaryota; kingdom Metazoa; phylum Chordata; class Actinopteri; order Acipenseriformes; family Acipenseridae; genus Acipenser; species Acipenser ruthenus. The sequence goes on from NC_081235.1 coordinate 2,327,459, forward strand.
TCTGAATACTTTTGCAAGGCACTGTATATATATATATATATATATATATATATATAGTAGACCCGAATAGTGATGTGATAGTCATCTTTAATTTCCTTGTAGCAATATAGATAGAAGCTGATTTTCACAACTTCCAGTGTCATAGCAGCCAGTTATGAATGTGTAGCCTTTATAAAGAAAAGATTCTGAGTAGCTTTAAAAAAAAAAAAACAGGAAGAAATGAATTTCAAGGTTTCTCCAATGAAAATATATTGGATCCATGAAGTTGTTATTGAAATGTTTTGCCAGCACTTCATAAACAAAGAGGCTTACACTCTAGTACTGTGACAGTCCAGTCACCCCGCCATGTTGGTAAGCACGTTCACCCTGGTAAGTAGAATCCTGTGACAACGCCACATCAATCTGGGACTTGAATTCATCACCCAAATAACTGTCCTGTTAAAAAAAAAAAACAACAGCAATGGAAATAAAAAGGTAGAAGCAACACATTTCACCCTAGAGAGATACTAAGCATCATTTCCTGCTTGAACACATCTCACCTACCATATAACTTCAAAATAAAATACCACTGTGCAATGTGTTTGTGGATCTTTACACTGGGTGTGTTAGAATAATGTAGAATTCTATTCATGCAATCTGATGGAGAAAGTAGTTTTTTTTTTTTACAGATTCTATTAGCATATCTGGTATTCCTATTGATACATTTCCACAATAATTTCCCTGAGATGGAATTACTAAATCAAACACTTCCTGGCATTTGATATTTCTTTTTAACCCTTTAAAACTGCTGATTCTGTGCATGTTAGAGTGCAGTACTAGTTCCATACTAGAGATGCAAGTATTAATGTATTCAAGGCTTCAGTATAATGATATCAAATACTAAAAAGACACACACTGCACTTCTCTTTAAAGACGAATTGGACAATCTTTCCTGTTTACCTGCGACAATTCTGGCTGAGAAAGGCCTGGCTGGCTCATTTGAGATGGCTGGCTCATAGAGATGTAGCCCTGAGTCAGCGGACCCTGTGAAAACGGCTGGGACACAGCATCCTGACTGGCCTGGCTGTTAGGCAGGTTGCACTGGCTATTTCCCTGATTGCCAATGCCACGATTTCTCTGGCGTCCTCCCCGGCCAGCCTTCCCCTTCAGTGCCCCCCTGCCTGATAAAAACAAACACACACATTTACTGAGTGCAGCACAATTATAGTCCAACACTGAAAACCAAAAAATACTACAATTGAGCAGACTGAATGTACAATTAGAAGGATATTAGAATAGCAAATTAAATATTTTATAGCTCATACACACCAACCATTCCAAGCTGTCCAAAACTGTGTTGAACTATTTTACATCCATTTTTTTTATTTATATCCCCCCCCGAGAGAGAGAGAGAGAGAGAGAGAGAGAGAGAGAGAGAGAGAGAGAGATCTAGATATATAGAGAGATACATATAGACACGCATTACTTTGCTTTGTGCTTCCTAATACAGGAAGCGCCTGTATGTCACCATAAAAGTCGACACATTTTAAAAATATACCGCTCATCATCTTTTTAAACCTTTTTATGACTTCATCCACACATTCACATACTATATTTTTTCTTTTCAACTAACATACATTTCCGTGTGGCGCCCTGTTTCCTGGTATCACAGTCAATCTCACCTGCTGCCGGGCCATTAGCCTGGCCGAAGTATCCTGGGGGAGGTATGGGTGGCATCATGAGATTGAAGGGGATGGGAATGTTCATTGCAGCAACATGGCTGGGACCAGCACCAATCATTCCAATCTGATCGTGGGTCTGAAAGTACATATTTGAAGGGCGCCCTGCAACAAAAATTCAGATTGACACATTTTACTATAGTCAAGGAAGTGTGCCAAATCATGGTTAACACATCCCCTGAGAAAAAGTTTAAGGTAGGGCGAAAGAAATTATCGTTTTGTTAATTTGCATACATTCTGTATCATTAACGGCAGTTCTGACAGTACGGAGTAGATGTCAGCGCCCAGAGTTAAAGGAAAGTTTGCTTGCAAATGTTTTTTAAACCTCATTCCGTTTAGAATAACATCCTCGATCACGCATGTGCCAGCAGAGGAAGTTGAAGTGATCACAACAAGTGATCATATACCATATTTGCAAAAATTTTTTTTTAAAAAGACATTGGGGAAAAAAACAGCACTCTACAACAGGCAGTTCTCACAAATCCTGCTACAATGTCAAAACAAAATGTGCTGCATGCAAGTGTAAAAGTGGTAAAAAAATTGACTGAATGGACTAACTGTTCTAAAACACAGAGTAACTGAGACACATAGATAAGAACATTTTTGAATTCCTAAAAACTGAGTTATTGTAGGAAATTTGTGTGCAGACCAACCCTTACAAGTGCGTTCTACTGCATATAATTAAGTATATCTTCATATTTTGCATGAAACCTTGCTATATTTTTGGTTTTGTTTCAAAGAACAGATCTATAGAAATGTTTTAAAGCTATAAAATTGAAAGGTCACCATATTTGTTTTTTGTCTGTATGCCATACAGGACAAAAAAAAAAGCGGACGTGTATTACTTTTTGACAATGATTTGTGTATTTCTTGGATGTGTATGTAAAAACAATTGAGGTGCATCTTTCCAAAAGTCCACAAAACAGAATTCAATATACAGTCATGTTTTTCAGACCACAAATACTGGCTCCATGGTGTTTTCTCGTATGTGTGTAGTGGCTCCATGCTGTTTTCTCGTATGTGTGTAGTGGCTCCATGCTGTTTTCTCGTACGTGTGCAGTGGCTCCATGGTGTTTTCTCGTACGTGTGCAGTGGCTCCATGGTGTTTTCTCGTACGTGTGCAGTGGCTCCATGCTGTTTTCTCGTACGTGTGCAGTGGCTCCATGGTGTTTTCTCGTACGTGTGCAGTGGCTCCATGCTGTTTTCTCTGTTCTCACTCTAGAAATTATAATTAGGGCTTCTGTTTTTCGGGTTTTATTAATTGTATTTTTTGGTGCTTATTTTTAGCTATTTTCGAGTTTTATGTAAATCATTTTTTTCGTGGCTTTCGTTTTTGATATACTGTATGAAATTAGTGTTTTTGGTTACTTTCCAAAATGCTTTTTTGTGTGTATGTATAGTAACTCGACAGTACTTGCAAACTTAAATTGTACCTTCTTTCCTTTGCTGTCTTCCACAACGAAATCCCTATGGTCACGGGCACATTCTTCTGGGGTTTCTGTGTGTACGCATTTTTGTACATTTCGGCACAATTCTGTTTTAAATCCTTCGTGTCTTAACTGTAATACAGCTTTAAATCCCGCTAACAAGCCTCCATCCTGATTGTAATCTTGTTTTAAATCTCGCAAGCGGAGTCTCCAATAGAAATGTAGGAATGTGCAGTCACTCAGTAGTTGGGGTGGGTTTAAGTATTCAGAACTAATCAATGGTAGATACAAGTCATAAGAAAGTTTACAAACGAGAGGAGGCCATTCAGCCCATCTTACTCGTTTGGTTGTTAGTAGCTTATTGATCCCAGAATCTCATCAAGCAGCTTCTTGAAGGATCCCAGGGTGTCAGCTTCAACAACATTATAGTCAGGAAGGCGGGACATTGCCCAGCAGCACAGGGAAATGTATTTATTATTATTTTGGAAGTAGGTTTTATTGTTTTAAATGTGAAAAGGGTAAAGTCAATGTGAATAGATTAACCCTTTCCACAGTTTTTCCAGTGTTTTCCAGTGTTTATTTGCTATCCATCGATTTAATTTGTTTGGTATCAGGGGTGTTTTATTGTGTTTTATCGGTTAAAACTGAAAATCAGAAGCCCTAATTATAATACTCTCTGCTGCAACTTTATTCTGGCTGGAGTGATATTATTGCTCGTTAGTATCTGTTGTACTGAAACGAGTGGTTTCATAATACATCGGATAAACATCGTCTTACAGTTCCAGCTATAGACTAGTAGTGTTCGGAAATAGGGAAATCAATGACTGGACCGCATATCCTGTGTGCCACATGAGAGACCCAATGCATAGAAGCTTAACGTTGTTTTAATGCTTATATATCGGAAACTGGCCGAGCAGAAGTTTTAAAGTGTGTCAAATGTATTCAGCCACACGTTTTCTATTGAAATGATTGTATATTCAGTGCCACTACAGGTTCCCTTTAAGTAGCTTTAAATGTCATTTGAACTGCTTCTTGCATTTCCATTGCTCTTTGATGGTGTTGAGAATGTGAAACTAGAAAGCTGCCTTTACCAGGCTTTTAGCTTGTGAGGAGTATCCTATGTGCCGGGACTCAACAGCCTTCTTCATGGCATCATGTGACTTTTCCGTTCTGCTAGCCTTGCCTACTCTACATTTATAAAAAGGAGAGTAGGCAGGGCTGGCAGGTCACATTGTCACACAATCTGAACGGACACAGGTGGCAACTATATCCTAAATGAGATTGACTTTAAAAAATGAACACTTATTTTCTTTGCAACAATGTTCTCATTGAAAGCATTTTAAAATATGTATATTTAGCAATCTTAACAGTACAAGAAACAGTCATAATCGTGTAGGCAAAGGTTTCAACTAACACTTTCATCAACGTAACTTTTTCCCTGCTACAACATTGCCAGTTCACACATACAGTATAATTATACAGGACCCTTACCCTGGTTGCTCCGGTCGTACACTGATCCTGGGATGAGCGCTTCCCTGGCATCATACATAGCTGTACTCATAAACCGTGCTCCCTGCAACAAATTAAAGACTGTGAATAAAACAAGCTAACGACTCAGCTTCCACTGACTACACACACACACTGACATTGATGTGCAAGAGCCATATCCACGGAGTCACATGTATTCTAGTAACAGGCTTCAATAAATCAGCATACTCAACGAGAACTCTGGAGGCAGATGCGAGGCCCAGCTTTAGTTTTTTGCTGACATAAATCTACATGACCTTTTAAACTAGAAGTGTTTCCTCATCAGAAACCATTTTAAAATGCTGCCAAACACCTGTCACTTTGAAGCCAACATGCTGAAAATAATTGCAATTTTGAAAGCCATGAGCTGCAGTTCTACTCAGATGTGATTTGCCACTTACAACTGACTGCAGCGACAATGGGGGTATCAGGAAAATAGTAAATAAAAGAAAGTTTAATGTCTCCCAATACATTTGATTCTTTATACATTGTGTGTAATTGTAGAATACATTAGTATGAGTGATGCAATAACACTGTATTGAGCGTATTTGTCACAGTTATTAAATAATTAAATAAAATAAATATGTGTGCAATAATGGTATGACCTGTTCCCATGGGTGCATAAATGCAGTTCAGTTTAACCGAAAACCTTCTGGACCTCAAAAACAGCTGAGTTTGAAAAAAAATACCGAACCGAATTGCATGCAAAGTCTCGGACAACAAAGATTGAAGTGTATTGTTAAAGTATTACTTATCAGTGCTTTCCCTGCATGTCAGAGTGCTCCACTTGCTGATTTCTATACCAGGTATACCTGGATGTAGCCTAGCTGAAGGTATGTTCTTTCTCTATAGTGAGTCTGATTAGCCAAACGCTTGGCGCGGTGATCTTAGAAAACAGTATGTGGAGCACTCTGCTTCCCTGACGGAGTCGAGGAAAACACTGCTTATATTGCAAAGTGAATTACAGTCAAGGTGCATCACAGCTGTATCTGAAAAAAGAAATAATTTACTTTGTCAATGTGTTTAAAGACATAGAAGAATGTGAAATTAGTGTTTTACAAGTGGTGCGTACATACATAGATCCCTGATTTAAAGCCAACTATTACACATGTGGGTACCGGGGAAGACTCCACACTTTCCTTGACTATGCTGCCTAGAATGAACAAGTCTCAGTTAGGATTGCTGTATTGTACAAACTTATCCCCAATTTCCTTAGTTTTGTGAGCTTGTGTCATAAACTTAATTTTTTGCAATGAATATAATGATTATAATGTTCAAAACGGCAACTAAGAGACCGAGAAAAGGTGAAACATGCACCAAACAAAGGTAAGCAAAACAAAATAAACTCATACCTTTCAACATTTGCTTTGAATGTTAAAAACGTTATTTGTCTTCAAGAAAAACAAACCAACCTATCAAGTAACAGCGCTCCGTTACAGAGAGAATATTTATACACTGCTAGCATTAGTAAACAAAGGCCAAAGATGAACCTTAGCAATGAAAGGGAGATGTCTGAACTTAACCAGGCACATAAAGCTAACTGAACTGTAATGCAGGTTTCATCCAGGGCTGTAGTATAAATGCATGGCTTTACACTTTCAGCAGTATAACTGCATGCTTCAGTGTATATTAACACGGTTTAGGTTGCTGTTGTATGAAACATGAATAACGTTTTCATCCAGGTAAAGCTTCCTTCAGTAACAGCTACTCACTGGATTTATAGTATTGACCAGCTTGCGAGGCTTGCTGAACTGCATGAGGCTCTCTCGCAGATTGTTCAGCGGCCCCTCAACCAGGACCTTCTGCTCCTTGTAATAGTTCAGAAGGTGGTTCCAGAGAGGCTGCTTGGACAAAGCCTTGGGGTTGCCAACAATAATCACACCATACCTACACAAAAACAGAAACAAAGACATCTGAATTTCTCTCGCTATCATGAGAACAATCATTCAGTTTGCCAAGTGTTACAGGTTTAGAAGTGTACCTTTTAGTTCAACAGTTGTCAATATGAATGACATATATGCAGCCTTAGTGTTTATATAATAGTGACTGTACAGTGTATTCCAATTTATTTAATATTAAACATTTCTACTCTCTTTCCATTAACAATTAAATGCTGTACACATATAGTCTTCTACACAATTACACATTTCAGTAATTTATGTAAAAAAGAGATGATGTTTGGCTTTCATGATTCACAATACGGAGAAGTTTGTAGTATTCTACACATTTGTTTTAGATGTCACAAATTACAAACGAAAACGAACTTCCCTACTGAAAATCTGAATTTACGCCTAGAGAAAATCTAATAAAAATGGTCTCATACCTTGCCCTAGTAAGAGCCACATTGAGACGCCTGGGATCATTTAAGAATCCTATACCCTGATGTTCATTAGCTCTGACACAAGACAGAATGATGAAGTCTTTTTCACGTCCTTGGAAAGCATCCACACTGGCAATCTCAACCTCCTGGGAAAAAACAGCAACTGCTATTAATGAAAACAAGAGCAGTACCGATCCAAAGCAAGTGGTGCTGGGATCTGGAATTGTATTTATTGCTTCATTCACAAATTGAAAGTGTGGCCCTATTGCCCCTATCCCTAGTGGGAACAATAGCATACATATTAAACTAACTAAGAATACATCAATAACATTAATGTCACGAGTTCTGAGATATACTGTAATACCTGATAAAGTTTAGTGTGCAGAGAGCCACTGAACTGCATGTACTGCACCAAGTAAGAGCGCTGACCCTCATAGGGTGTAATAATTCCAATCTGGTCTGGTTTGGCTCCTGCTTTCAGAAGCTTTGTGGTGATCTTTTCCACATTAGCAGCTTCAGTTCTGTGAGGAAGAAGGTTACACATTAACATGATTCACAAATTACAGGATAAGCTTAAGTCAGCAATTCGTAATTCAAACCTGCAATCTACATGTGCACTTTATCAACATGGCCTAAATTAATTCCTTATTGACAAAACTGAACTTCATTGTTGTTATTATTATTTGTATATTTAGCAGACGCCTTTATCCAAGGCGACTTAGAGACCAGGGTGTGTGAACTATGCATCAGTTACAGAGTCACTTACAACAACGCCTCACCCAAAAGACGGAGCACAAGGAGGTTAAGTGACTTGCTCAGGGTCACACAATGAGTCAGTGGCTGAGCTGGGATTAGAACCGGCGACCTCCTGGTTACAAGCCCTTTTCTTTAACCACTGGACCACACAGCCTCCTTGTATTCAAAATATGGGCACGTTTTTTACATTTATATGTGTGGCATTTTATAAAAAGTGATGGAGGACTTCTCACGATGGCTTTTCTGATGGCTACAAACATTCCAACATGTTAATTAAAATGTTTTTAAAATGAAATTAACTCCTAATTTCAAACATACCTGTTCAAATAGGAAGTTCCTGAGCTTGCAATTTCTTCCTGCCCTTGAGTTACATAGAAGAACATGGGCTTGTCTGGCTGTGGCCATTGGAAGTCAAACCCCTTCTTAATGCGGTCAGCTAGAGAGAAAAATAAAAATAAAAAAAAAGTATGTTTATTGTATTGAAAATCTGTTTGGCGGTTTAGACAATTAGTGACCCATTCAACCCAAAATCTCAGTGTCTCTTGCTATACCAAAGCTCTCATCTGGGTAGAAGACAGACCTGGGTACAGTAAATACCCATGCCAAGAGGCAAACAGCCTGGTTACACCAGCAGCCCATTTGTATATCCAATGCTCTTCGGATAAGCATTCCAGGTCTAATGAATTCCGGAGATATCTTGGTCACAACATTTTCATACTTTTGCGGCGTGTTGTAAAATCTCAGAAGACGCCCAATAAGCACATTAGATTTTCAAATGAAATTGTCTTCACATTCTTAGATCCACCACATTTTTGGTAGCCGTAATAAAACATCAAGCTTGTTAGATTTTGTTGCCGAGCTTACCTGCAGTGACTCCGTTCTGAAGGGAGCCCTCATAGAAGATGTTGGATGGAAAGGCACTGAGTGCTGGGTGCATACGGTACTGTACTTGCAAACGAATGGGACGGATCCCCAGCACCACCAGCCGTTCAAACAGAGACTGGGACAGGCCTGCTTTGGCTGCTTTCTTACACATGACAACAGGACCTAGCTGGCAATGATCACCAACAAGGATCAACTATATCAAATAAATAAAAAAGAAAGACAATATGCTTATTTGTAATTTTCTTGAAATGAACACAGATGTTTACATGTACAGAACTGCAAGTGTATACAAACGCTGTAATAGTTTAGACTTTTAAACGGTAAGCACAAATATTACAAAACATTTAACCGGAAATGTCCTGTTTAATAAAAACTTAAAATCAGTTAGCATCTTAAAAGTAGCGGGGTTCCAAAAAATCTACCGTTATACATCCCCACGTGTTGCTACAACTCTTTAAATAACGTACTGTAATGGTTCTTTTTATTGTTAATACCCTGACAACTCTTTACACTTTTAAAAGACTGTTTCAATGCTCTTTTCAAAATGGCCGCTCTAGTCCACTTGGGTTTGAGATCTGTCTTCTAAATTAGGGGTTCACAACCCTGGTCCTGGGGGACCCCCTGTGCCTGCTGGTTTTCATTCCAAATGAGCTCTCAATTACTTAACTAGACCATTAATTGAACTGATAATTTGCTTAATTAGACCTTTGTAATTGTTTTGAGCTCTTAAACAGTTGCAGAGTTCAAGTTACTTATAAAATGTTATAGCCAAGTTGAACTCTGCAACTGTTTAAAGAGCTCAAAACAATTAAAAAGGTATATATAATCATTTCTACATATTTTAATATTGGTTAGGAGAATCTTTGTGATGTATACTGGATGTTGTCTTTGTGTTTGATGTTGCTTCTATGTCTACTTATTCCTGCATTACCTGTTTTGCTCCCAGCACCACAGGCACCATGCATTCAGGTTCAGTAGCTTGGGTACTCTCATCAATCAGAATTGAGCGGAATTGCATTTTAGCTAAACGTGGGTCCCCGGCTCCAACACAGGTGCAGCAGATCACATCAGCATTCTAAAAGAGAAACACACAACTGTGAAACACCTGCTGGAGTCAAACCAAGGAACAAGAAGAAATGAGAGAAAGCCTCACCATCAGCAGCTCCCTTTCAGCCGTGCGCTTCAATGCTCGATAGCGCTTCTCATCTGCAGAGGACAATTCCCCAGTTTCATCTTTCAGCTGTTGCAACTTCTGAAGTTCAGGCATACTGAAATACAAGATTCACAATTTAAAAAATGACCTTATAAAACAATGTCTGCTGTTGTTTTATTACCTGCAAAAACTAGCATATAAAAGAACAAAACCTCTGAACATGTGTAGAAGCAGCCAAATAATTGCAGTGTCTAATCCTAACAGTGTCACTTAGTAGAGGATCTATTTTAACAGGACTCGGCCAAATATCTGAATGTCAAACAAACACTGCTTGAAATGTATTCTGTGGCAAAAAATGACCGGTTCATTTAACAGAATTTATAAATGACTATCAGATATAGATTATGCAAACCATTTTACTATACAGAAGAGTGTTGTACTCTGCATATGTTACACCTGAGTGATCGCTGTACTGCAATATGGTACAAAATTATACTTTAAATAACAGAATATTAATTTAAAACTTTGAAAACATATTTGAACATGAAAAAACCCATGTTGCATTACAACATTTTACTATGAATTCTTATAATATTTTAGCACCGGACAATTGTGTAGTATTAAGTTGTATTGTCCATTTTTTTTTTAAAGCTAGGAATGTGTGTATTCTTACCTATCCATGTTACGGATTTGGTTGTGCAATGCCAAGAAAGATACAGGAGAATCAATGGCTTCCCTGCTCTTAGCACAAAGCCTTACAACTTTAAGTCCAGTCTGGTGAATTTTCTCAGTCAGCTGATCCACAGCAATGTTACTTGGAGCACAGACGAGCACTGGTCTGAAAAATGTTTAAAAGAGAAATTAGTAATTTATGTATTCCACTCTTTACCTCCATGGCATGTACAAAACAGAACAGTAGTCAAGACAACTCTTACCCATTGCCCTGCCTGGCCAGATGGTACACAATGGTAGCAGATGTAACAGTTTTTCCTGTCCCTGGGGGGCCCTGAATAAGGCTGAGAGGACGCTGAAGTACAGTCTTCACTGCATAAACCTGGACAGAACACAGGGGAGAAAATGCCTCCATTAATGCACCTTAAAACTAGTATGTCAGTAACATACAACCCCCACCATGGCTGTAAATGCAAAATTAAAGCCAACAGTATGAAAACAGTTGATGCCCACTATGTAACCTCAACAGCATGTACACTCTTATAGATTAAGAAATGGTTGAACAGTTTCATGAAAATTTAGTAGTATTTAAGACCTAGATTGAATTAGGTAAGCAAATAAGGTTTTAATATTACATATTACGGTAAAGTATGGTAAAATTGTGTAAAACGTCAAATATAAGTGTGACATACAGATGGTTGTACAGACAGAGGCACCTCCATATATCACAACAATCTCATACTTCCAATAATTGATTCTAGATAGTTAAAACCAAGTTTAATCACAATTTAATAAGCATAACATGTAAGTGACATGCTGAGGCGTATCATGGTAATATATATTAAAATGATTCACAGCAGGTAGAAGAACTTGTTCTCAAGATACATGTAAAAATGTGAGTGTGACTTAAAGATGGATAAATGTACGGACAGACACCCCATATATCTCAAGTCTAATCTTCTCAATAACGTATGCTAAATAATGGTAATACTAAGTTTCACTACAACTGAGTAAGCGATTTCCCATGGAAAAATGTAAAGTGTTACATACAGACGTACTGTATGAACGCCTCCACTGTACTGTATCCCCATTTCATCCCCTGCAGGTATAAAAAAAGCATTCTATTCTAACTAATTCAATACAGAAAGCGTGCTCTAAACTTTTCTGGAATTTGACTAAAAGCTCAAAACGCAACCTGAGAATGGTTAAGGTCAGGGAGCCCATGGGCAGTGAAGCGCTTCGGCAGCTGACACTTTATGATGACATCTTCCACTTCGTGCCCCAGCAGTTTATGGTAAATGTATCCAGAAACAGAGGTCTCATCCACTGCAAAGGTTTTCAGAGCACTTTGCATCCTGCATGGAAGCAGATTCAAAACAACGAAATAGGTTAATAAATGCCCGTTGACAAGGTAAAAGCCTTATTTGAAATATTTAAAACAGGGAATTACTGAAAGGCTCTTGTACAGTAGCTGAATAATTTAAGCAATAATCAATATACAGCACATTAAATCAATAAGGCAGGGTCAAATATTGCAATATTCAAACAAACACTGCATGAAAGGTTTGCTTACATCTGTTCCTGTAGCAATGTAATGTATATACTAGGGCCGCTCCGATTAACCAACTAAAGAGCTGATCACAGATTTATTTTTTTTACAATTTTAAATCATGCAGAATTTTATTTTTGTATATAAAATAAAATCAACCAATAGAAGATCTGCATTTTCTCCGCGGCAGTCCAATCATAAGTGAGTGGAGGCAGGGCACAAACAGTTGAAGGTCTTAGTAGGTTTAACCAATGGGAGAGTGAAAGATCTGCCACTTGTTATTGTTTATTTAGCAGATGCCTCTATCCAAGGTGACTTACAGAGACTATGGTGTGTGAACTATGCATCAACTGCAGAGTCACTTACGTCTCACCCGAAAGACAGAGCAGAAGGAGGTTAAGACAGTGGGTCAGACAGTGAGTGAGCTGGGATTTGAACCGGGGACCTCCTAGTTACAAGCCCTTTTCTTTTACCACTGGACCACAGTCTCCTATGTTATGCAGGTATCCAATCATAAGTGAGCAAAGGCGGGACATAATTGGGAGTTTAACCAATGGGAAAGTCAAAGATCTGCCCTGGTTTTGCAGCTGTCCAATCATTAGTGAGAAGTGGCAGGACATAAAAATGCTAGGGTAAGGTTATAAAAACAGCTGAATTTCACACGATATTGCTCATTATAGAGACTGTTACTGAGAATTATATTGAGAACTTCAAAGTAATATTTCGAATTGCTTTTTACAAATTAAAAAAAAAAAAGGAGACATCGTAGTCGATTTGGTTACGAATCAATTTTCAGTATTGAGGGTATACACCACAAATACCCAAACTGACACAGGAAGGGAAGGTATATACACGCCACTTCCAAAATTCTAATTATGAAAGGTATCCGTGGGTTACCAGAAGATGTCAATTAAAAAAGGATACTGGTGGAGCAGTATTTTGTTCAGTACAGAAAAGGCGATATGGAACAGCACTGGCTACAGCAATCTAGGATGTCTATCAGAGTCAGCACAAAAACATGAGCGTTCCCACAGTCACTTGCAAGCCGCTGTTACACAAAACTTTTGGACAAACCCGGATTGATACCCAACTGGATGAGCAGAAGCGTAGGGGTACAACATATCAAAATGAGCAAGTAAGAAAAACGTGAGAGGTTCTTAAACGCTTGACTAATAATTGGTTCATTTTTCACTAGTATTGTTAGTTTCTATACTTCAGAAGACTGAAGACCCCTGAAATGGGTTTTCCTTGTATTCTACTTCACGTGTAATCATGAAGCATCTTACCTGTCAAAGGAAGTCGATTTCCAAACAAAGTCGACCTGGAAATTGTGAGGAACTTCGACGGGGGCACCAACGCTGCTTCTCAACTCAATAGCAATTTCATCTCCATAATCTTAGTGTTGTTAAGGACCAACTTCAGTTAAACAATTTATATCAGTCATACAATACAAACTTGCAGAGTAAAGAATAGAAAAGTACCCAATTATGTTTAGTAAATTTGCCTTATTTTTTATATATATAAATATTTATAAGATACATGTCATCGATTCATTACTTATGTATTTATTATTTATGCAGGAAGTTAATCCATTGAGAACGTACGTGGCCTCATTTGCAAGAAGGTTGTGGCAAGCAATTTAGGAGAACAGTGACCTCAAAAATTAAACTTCAAACGAGGTTTGAAATAAGGTTTGTATGGCTCATGCCTTGTTATTTAGAAAATACAGTTTTAGAGTAAAAAACTAACAATTAAAAATGTATTGTTTTATTCATATTATAAAAGACTACTGTATATACAGTATTCAAACTACACAATCAAATGTCAATCCACATTGTCTAATCACTGTTTAAGCGAAAAAAGAAAGAAAGAAAGAAATGCTTAAACATTTATAATATTCTCATAAATCATAGAAGGGGTGAACTACCACTCAGAAAAAAGGTTTTGCACACCCCGATCAGCCTGTGGAATAAAGATGGAGACTGCTATACAAATGCATCGTGGTTTCTTGTTTTTTTTCTGCTATGTACTGTACAGTGCTTTGCAATACTTTTGTATAAAACGCGCTATATAAATGCAATAAATAAAATCAAATAAAAAAAACACCTTCTTAAATGTTTTTATTTTAGATGACGAGAACTTAACTAAATGAACAGTCTCAATAGAAACCATATTGAGAGCTCCACTGGGCACTGAGCCTCATTTTAAAACACTGTTTCGATTGTTCAGATAACAAGAATCAGATCAAATTAAAGTAGCTCAATCAAATTAGACATATAAAGAAACCATAATGAGAACTCATTTAAAAAAATAAAAAATTAGATTTAGAAACATACAAATCACTGGATTTGCTTTTGCAAGGCTTGCTGCTGTTCTTTTTCCTAGAATGCTTTGTTTGAGAAACTTCTAGAAATTATATATTTCCATACTTTTTACTGTATATATATTATATATATATATATATATATATATATATATATATATATATATATATATATATATATTCTTAATACATGAATTCATGCAGTACAGTAGTTTAAGACAGAAATTAAATATAGCAATTTGTTTTAGAAAGCACAGCTGAAGTGTTTGACATCATATTCAAAGTTATGTTTAAATACTTACGTATGTTAGGTATAAAAAGTTAAATGATTCAAGCGAATGAAAGGATACTGTCTGGAACTTTGATGACATGTCCAATTCCTTTCCACAAGGGAGCCAGGTCTCCTTTGTACCTCAGACAAATCTCATCTCCTTGCATTAAACGCATGTCTGAGAAGCAAAGGGAAACTGATTAAAATGGTTTACTGTACTCCTTGAGTACTTGAGGCAAGTTTCACTTTACACAGCACTACAAAACTGAAACGGGTGTTTTCTGAACAATAACAAATCCTCACAGGGGGCATAATCTAAGTGGGATACCATATCAGAGTGAATAGCTTGTAAACATCAAGTTAAAGCAACGTGGAAGTGGTTAATTGACTTTGACAATCATAGAATACAGCTGTGTACCACCTAAAGACACTATGGGCTTGATTCATGTACCAGTGGTAAAACTGGAGTGAAGATTGGATGTGTGTTATTATCACTGCTCCAAACTTTACTCCTTGCTTCCGCTGTAATTCACAAACATCCAAAAGATGTTTTTACTGTGGTGTTTGACCAGTTCTCATGAATTTGCGTTAATACCACCCTTTTTACCATGATAGCACGACTCCTACTTTATTATGTCCTTCAAATAAATTACCTACGTGTAATACCTCTGGTACAGCTACCTGTAGACACACCGGGATAACATAGCTTTGAAAAGCCCTTGCGTTAAAGAAAAATGGCTCAATAAGGGAGTACATTTTAACATTCGTTCTAATAGAAGTTTGTTACGAGTTACTTTAACTTTTTTTCTTTTGATTTCTATTATTTGTTTATTTATTTAGCAGACATCTTTATCCAAGATGACTTACAGAGACTAGGGTGTGTGAACTATGCATCAGCTGCAGAGTCACTTACAATTACGTCTCACCCGAAAGACGGAGCACAAGGAGGTTAAGTGACTTGTGACGTCACACAATGAGTCAGTGGCTGAGGTGGGATTTGAACCGGGGACCTCCTATGACATGTAGAACTAAACGCTGTGTAGGATTTTGTGACTAATCATTTGTTTAGTGTGATTAAAAATGTTAATTCTATATTTTTTCCTTACATGTTAAGGCAGAGAATGTACATTTGAGATACCAGCATTTAAACAATCTCTGATTTAGTTAAAGTGATTAAAATTTCACACTACAATTAATACTTTCATCATACAATCTGTAGATGAAAACAGGGAGTAGATGAATGCCAGACAAATGCGAACCACCTTGAAAACTATACCACACAATCACTTCATCTACAGTTTACATATGAAAAGAATTATCGTTGGATGATTTTTCATATTTCTTCTATAACTTAAAATGCTTCCGGATCAAGACAAAACTGCCCGGACGAGGCACTAAAAAACCTCACATATTGATAATTATGTTTAATATATAAACTAGACTAATCGCGTGGTGCAGCTTTCAATACGTTTTAAATTGTTTGCGTGCCCTTTCCATGCAGTTTTGTCTTGGTCCGGCTTTCATATGTGCTGCTATGCTGAATGGTTTAAGGGATTATTAATAACTATAAATGTAAAAGGAACAAAACACAGCTAATCAAGAAGAGACATAATTTGGAAATCAAATATGACAGGAAATAAACACGGTCGGTCAAACAAAAAGAACTGCGAGTAAACATACTAATAAAAAAAGGACTGGTGTAGTATTTTGGTATATCACTTAATTATAATAACTGTAATAGGAAATAACACACACTTATATTACAGAAAAGGCAGCACTATAACCACTACTTAAAACTTGCTGATAAAATATTAGCCTAAACAAATATCGCATATCATTATCTGGTAGAGATTCCCGTTTGGGTCTTCGCTCTTTGCATAATTCTGAAACCTTTTAACATGTAATCTGGGAAACACTACATTTATTAGGGGACTGATATGGGGTGGATGGGATTTCCACCTGCATAATTCTTACTCTGTGACCTTCTATGTAACCAACGAATGGCAGACATCTTCCTACTACTCCTGTGTATAAGAATTGGTTTTAACACACCTTTCAAAAGCTGACCTCTCCTGGTTTTAATAATGCTCCATTGAGAGCTGCAAAAATTGTCTTGCACCTTTGTGGATTGCACAAATTATATAATTAAAATGGAAGCGTCCCAAATGCATTCACAAAGCGCTATTAAGAAAACATGTTAATAGCACGAATTCAAGCACAGAGACTGACCTTTGTGGGTTAGATCATTTGCAAAAGGAGGATTTTAGTACTGATATGAAGTCAGAAATGGTACTTAACGCCAATAAAACCAGTTTGTGAATCAGACCCCATGTCAAAGCATGTGGTCTGTATCATTGATATGGATAGAGGTTAAAACAATGCGGCACTGAAAGGGTTATTTTTTCTATTGGCTAACACTAGTAATGGAAATTGACTAACAAAATAATAGAATACAGCCATGTTCCAAACATTAGTACAATAATGTACTGTGAATCATAAAACATCATGACTTTAATATGGCAGCTATATTAGGTGAGAGGTCAATGGCATTGTCACTAAAAGATTCAAAATGATGAGTTTAGATAACCATGAAAATATCACGTCCCTATATACACAGGGAATACGAATCACTTTAAATGATTTTTCATTTTTAGGCTACTGCTTACACAGTCTATTTACAAAATTCTTATTTTTTCCAAAGAAATTAAAAAATGAATATAAACTCGAACAATATTACCACCTGAGTCAGTCTTCGGCAAAGAGAAGTTGGCAATTCGCTTTTTGTTGAGACCCAGGTCCCACCTCACAGTTATATTATCCTGTGTCTACGAAAGAAGCAGAGCATTTAGTGAGTCACAATTTAAACACACATTCATTCAGATTACAGTTTATAAACAGTTTATATGGGCAATTCTCAATACAGTCAGCACTCACATATCCGACCCTATAAAACTTTGACTTCAGTGACGGTTAAACACGTGTGCTGCATATCTGATTATTTCATTTTGGCCCGTTGCAACCCTTGTAACCCTTCCTTGCAAAACAGACAATATCAAAAATACGCATCTGAAAGGACTGTGTTTTTAAAATAAGTAGGCTTCTATTTAGATGTACTGTATTGGTTTTGTTGGTAGAGTACTATATTTAACAGAAGTACTATTTTAATTCAGAATGGTATGATTCTGAAAATATCACTTGCCAAAACTAGAGACGACACGTTAACTGTACAGTACATAATACAGTGTCTTCAGTTCTGTCAAAAGCGTTTTATTTTCCCGCTGGCATTTACGGTTTGTTGCTCGGTAACCAAAAGCCACGGTACCTGCAGCCGTGAGGTAACAACGGACCGCCCACTGACTTTACCCTGTCGCGTTTGGTGTGAACAGTACTGCAGCGCGGCGCGCAAGCAGGCAGCATGCGTGCCGCATCCGGTGTGAACGCCCCTTAAGACTAACAATTAGATTTGGCCTGCATATTATAACAGTTAAACGTTTAGGCTAAATTCTTGGCTAACATTTAAAGTACTAGATATGGCTCTACTATCGCACCTGAGATTCCTTGAGTTTCTTGTCATAGTCCGCCTCCAGCTTGACAAGCGGTCCAAAGATGTTCTGGTACTGGTAGGCATCTTCATAGCGGAGTAGAACATGCTGTGGCTCCTCATCCACTCCAGGTTTCTCCAGATCCTCAAGAGTGGCTGAAGGGTTTTCCTGAGGAACACAAACATTATTGGTGCTGCAGAGATGAATTCATTTAAAAAGGATTTCATGTAGAGTTTCCTAAACAAAAATCTTCCCAATACAGTATATAGAATTGTTATAAAGAAATCACTCAAAACCATGTTAACCCCTCTGTCAGCTGTACATTTTATTGAACATTTAAGTTAGGCAACAAATCTAGTTCTTTACACAAACCGGTATGTTAAAAAAAAACAAAAAAAAAACTTTCTGTACCTTAATCATTCAATATAAACAGTATACTGTGCAATAATTTGATTGTAAAGGTTCATACAAATTTTAGGGGAATGGACCCCAAGTTATAGCATTCAGTTACTTACCCAAACAGGTAGTGCAATGAAAAAGTAGCTAACCATTGCCTATTCACAGCAAGTAGAATAAGAGAATAGAAGAAAGCTGGATGTCAAATGTAAAGCCAATAAATAGAAGTGACCCAGAGTTACGTGACTATCAATATTTAACAATAAACTTAATCAAACTTGAACAAGAGGTGAAATTCTTCATACGAACCACAAAATTACAGATTCAAACCAGTATTGAAGTTTGTGTCCCACAGTCATGTTCAAATTTATTTTGATACCTGGGAAAGTCTGCTTCATATTTACAAAGCATTTCTTCAGTGCTGTTTTTATTGTTTGAATGCTGATTCTATGATTACGTGTTCTTCTCTTTTAAGACTAAATGTTTTGCATATAGGCCCCATTATGTCACTGTATACTCTTATGTAGTGACCTTGTTTGTTTACCATCTCTGAAGGAAGTTTCAGTCACATGCTGCCTCTCTTACCTTCCAGAGCTCCTCCAGTTTGTTGATCTGCTGAGCTGTGATCTGCCTTGCTCTCAGCTGCTCCTGCTCAGAAGGAATCTTTACCAGCCAGGAAAGGAAGCAGCGGTCTTGGATCAGAGGCTGCCACTGAGAACTGTCCCAGTTGATATCCTTCAGGCTGCTTTGACTGGCACAGGGCTGTCTGAATTTTAAAAGGAACATATTAGCAACACAACATATATCACGTGAACGATTTCTCATTTACCAATCGCTTTTCCACTTGACATTCTACAATATCTTCAAATTTAAGACATAAAAAATACTTTGTTGAAATGTTTGTCACTGAAGTTTCACCCGAGTTCAAAAAGCTCTTCTTCAGGTTCAAGGGCAGCAGTGTGGAGTAGTGGTTAGGGCTCTGGACTCTTGACCGGAGGGTCGTGGGTTCAATCCCAGGTGGGGGACACTGCTGCTGTACCCTTGAGCAAGGTACTTTACCTAGATTGCTCCAGTAAAAACCCAACTGTATAAATGGGTAATTGTATGTAAAAATAATGTGATATCTTGTAACAATTGTAAGTCGCCCTGGATAAGGACGCCTGCTAAGAAATAAATAATGATAATAATAATAATAATAATAATAATAATAATAATAATAATAATAATAATAATAGCCTGCCACATAACACAGACTAGATTAGACAGATCAGACAAGTGTCTTTATAAAGCATAACACAGCACCATCTCATGCTTTGGATCAGAGTTCTCTCTTTCTGACAATACGCTGCCGAGCACTAGATGGTGCTGGCATTACTATTACAAGACTTTTTGGCAGATCTAGCCCACATTACATAGGTCTATGGCAGGAAACTAGAACTGAAGAGCAGTTCCACGTTCAAAGCCCCTTAACAGAGACAATAATTGTGGTTTTACAGCATGAGAATTATAATGGATTTATCTCTTTGAATTGAAAGGATTCAATTTACCTGCACAGCAGTACAACAACAGAATCAGCCTTGGCAGGGATGAAGCCCAAAAGAAAGACGTTGCGACACCCACAGTTGTAACACTCCAAGACAGTCTCCCCAAGCGGGCCATCTTTATGCAGAGTCACTTCTTTACATTTCGCTCTGACAAGGTGGTTCACAATGTGGCTAAAAAAAACAAACAAGCGTATTGACCCGTCATATCTGATTGAATTGGTTCCAGGGGTCCATTGGATATGTACAACTATTGGATCTCAGAGGGACTTGCTATACTACATTGTAGTTGCTTTATTAACGTTGTGCAATTATAAAATGAACAGTCAGGAACATCAGTGTCTAAAACACCAAAGGACGGTACTGCATGCACATTACAAAGAATCTGTGAACATTATTGCAAAACAAAGCACTGGAATAATGTATTTGGCAATTTACAAAACAGCATTCCAATAACAGTTCTTAAAATGCTTTCTCAGTCTATGCCAGGAGTGGCCAAACTTCCTGACCCTACGAGCCGCATTCCAAAATTTCCATATGGTCGAGAGCTGCAAGACAGGTACTGTAAAACATGAAATGTTTGCAAGAGCAAGCCTTTTTAAATACTAGCAGTGTTGTTCAGTACAGCTGTTGGGCTATCTCTTGATGGCAGCAAAATACACAAGAACAATGGATAGAACATTGCCTACACAGTTTCTGTGTAATTTGTATTGTACTGTAGATCTACAGTGTGTTAAACTTTAAATGTAACACTATGGTGTTTTTCCATTATTTCTGTTTATACTGTATGTATTTCACACTTTAAATAAAATATTCAGTTATTATGAAGCAAAATACAATAACTGACCCAATTTAAAAAAAAAAGAACCACATCTGAACGCTGGGTTTTATTTTGAAAGGGATTACAGTAAGATACATAAATATATTACTTTTAGACCTGCATAACATTTAAACATACATTCTCTAGTCTAGCGCCAACACTCCAATTTTATAAAAAGATCCATTCATCTGAATAAGGACGTTTGCCACAGGCGATATTCGATGCTTGCCATAGAAAACTCGCTTGAGTCGTTAAATCAGCTTCTTTACTGAACGCCGAAAGCAGCATCTGCCTGAAGCCTCACTTTCCACTTTATTCAAGCTGTACATACAAACGGACTTGTACCATAGATATTTTTATAATGCGCTTACCTGCCCGAAGTATTTCCTCGTCCATTACAGAACCACTTCTTACTGGTATTGCAGTAAACCACGCAGGCCGGGTCATGTATTCCACAGTAGCTTAAATTGTAATAAAAGACATTTCTAACAAGCAATCTTAGCTGTAATAAAGATTATTCAAAAGAATGTATGCCAACAATTGACCAGTTCTAAGATTAAGAATTAATACAAATTCTCAAAAGCAACCTGTGCATTGTTTTTTCTGGTATATTTAATTTATTCATTGCATTTATATAGCACTTTTTATATAAAAGTATTGCAAAGCACTGTACAATACATAGTGCTTTCATCATGAATGCATTAGGAGTATGTTGTAAATTTGCAGCTGTCTAACCATTGTACATAACCATGTGATCTAGGTAAACAGAAGACAAGCTCAAAAGAAAAAGAAAAAATGGCCCCATATCACTAGTGCAGTTTTCCATTTCAGGTCCATTTAAAACATGACTGCTTTATAGCTACACCTTACTATGGGACATATTACAGTAAAACAAACAAACAAGCTAAACCAGCGATGCCTTACATACAGGCACTACACTACAATAAGGTTTTGTTTTCAGTCTTTGTCCCCAGATTTCCCAAGTTCCTACCTGCAGGCATGCACTGGAAGGTCCTTGGTGTAATAGGTATCCTCCTCATCTTCTTCAAAATTCAGTTCAGCAAGAAGTTGGCTTGCTTTAGCTGCATCATCAACTGCCCCATTCTGCAGTACTCCATCAGGACCATTAACCTTAGAGCGGAAATAAAGCTGTCAAGTACAGCGACGTACACCAGAGGTGACAGCTCCGAAGAGTGATGTCATAATTAAGGCTGCAATGGTTCAAGCATTTAAGCGGTAAACAAAAGTAAAAATCCTAAATGGCATTTATTTATGTATAATGGAAAATGTAATGTTTTATGAAGATCTTGTATTGATTTTCTTATTCTTTTTAATGATTTATACAAGGCTCTCTGGGATGCAGGTACCCGTCCTTTACACGCGCATGGTTTGTCAGGACTCTTAGGTCTGCAATTGTCTGTTGTTGTGCTCGCGTTGTAGTTCCCGCTGTGGAGAACTGGAATACATGGATGCAGACACTCTTGGATTGGAGCAGACAGAATACTGAGTTGCACCCCTTTTTACGTGACCTGTGTACAGCTGCGAGCTTTGCTGAAATCCATTTCAGGCTTTTTGCCTCCTGCTTCCCAAGCATAAGCAACTGTGTTTGTAGCGGCTGCTAACAGAAAGAAATGGTTCAGAAGTTTAATGGAGTTTTCTTCTCCGACCCACGACGTACCCGTATCCATGTTTCCCAGTACTCCACAGCAGAAACTACTGTACAACACAGAGTTTGAGCTAGCCGACATTCTGAACCATGCACTTCACACAACACAATTGCATTACCTGCATGATTAAAACAAAAATTAAAAATCTGTGGCAGGGCTGCCTGTGTTACAAACAGACACGTGTCCCAGGGACGCAGATAGCTGTAAACCTGAAAGTGCCGACAAACCCTGTGTGCGTAAAGGACAAGGGTACCCGCGTCCCACAGAGCTTTGGGTGAAATGGTAGCTTCATGTCATAAAGTGGGAAACCATTCCTAATAGAGCTTCCCGATAGATGACTGAGGTTTGTACCGCTCCATGTAGATACACGCGAGACCCACAATGCAAATCGTATTGCACAGTAAAGTACAAACACTGTACCTACAGCAGAACAACGTGGATACAATTTAAGTTTATTTTATAGACCAAAAGTAAAATTAAATAACTGTTAAAAACATTACAATTTTACAAGATAACAGGCAATGACCTAACAGGATATTAAGTTTATACATTGTCTATAAAATGTGTTGCTATACTTGACAGTTTCAAAATGAACTGTTATATAATCAATATTTAACAATATTCAATAACGTTAAAAAAAAAAAAGAAGAAACCGA
This sequence comes from Acipenser ruthenus, assembly GCF_902713425.1. Classification (NCBI taxonomy): domain Eukaryota; kingdom Metazoa; phylum Chordata; class Actinopteri; order Acipenseriformes; family Acipenseridae; genus Acipenser; species Acipenser ruthenus. The sequence goes on from NC_081235.1 coordinate 2,350,682, forward strand.
TAGATCAGTGATGTTAAACGCTATTTTGGAGTAATGATCAGCTTGATCTGTAGCAGGTATGCACGTTGTGGTAAGCAAATCAATTTATTTGTATTAATATTATGATGATGTTGTTTTAGGCAATTTATTTGTATTATTATTATGATGATGTGTGTTTCACACACAGTGAAGGTTAGGCGGTACAGTATTAACAAGATGCAATGCGTGATGCTGCAGCTGTCACTTTTCATAAACTTGCGTCTAGTTTACATAGACTACATTCCAAAGTACTGTACTCTGTTTGGAATAAATATTTTAGTAACACCCCTGTAGTATGTTAAACTTGCTTTAGGCTTGTTGCGAATGTTGTGTTTTTTTTGTTTTTTTTTTCTTTCTTTTGACGCTACCAAGGCAAAATTACCCCTCGCATTCACAAGCTTTTACTGAACTGCAATGATATTAAAATAATCACGTCGGGGAGAGGAATGGAGTGAATATGTATGTGGACGGTACAATCAGCGATATTTATTCAAACAATTCGATTTTGTGTGGCCAATTAATCAATTGTTATTTGGAGGCTTAACTGACAGCCCTAGTTGATATCCCTTATTCTGTTATTACTTTGTTAATTTCTTCAAAATTGTAGAGCATTTAAAAATGCAGTGAAAGGCAGGGTGCAAGCATACATATTTATGAACAAACCAGTTAGTATGACATGTTGCATGAATCTTTTAAATGTAGTGGTACCATGCTGGAATTAGCTTTCATTTTCAAAACAGCTCAGTTGTGGCTGTAACCTTATAATTAATAAGGTCATACAATGCAGGATTCAATGATATTGTGGCACGTGTTACTTTTTTTTACTTTTTTTTTTATTTAATCGCTGTCTGTGTACAATTTGTTAGTTACCGAAATCTCAGTTAACAACTGAAGACATAAGAATAATTTCGTACCACTTAAATTGCACCGATGAAACATAACCTAGTTAACCATACTGATGGCATATCAGATGCTTAGATGACAGATATGGTTGCTTCTTGTAGAACTTAAGGATAAAACAAAATACATTTCAACAAGGAATTACATTAGTTCCATTACTTAGTTAAGCACAAGGTGGTTTCAATAAATACTTTATGATTTAAATATTGGCCTACTGTGTGATAATTTGGTTTATTCAGTCTATTTAAAACAGTACATAGGTGTTTATTTTTTTAATTATTTTTCTATATAATTATTAGTCAAATAAACCGCTACTGAATAAGACCATTTTGCTACCTACTTTCCAGGCAGGTAGCAAATCCTCACTACTGTCTTAAAGTTAATTTCTAGCTTTGACATTATATATTTTGTGTTGCGACTTTCTGTTATGTGGAATGTAATAAATGAGAAGCAAAACAGTGAGTTTTCTTCACCTTCATTTTACAACGCCACTTCCAGGTTTGTTTTATTTGAAGTGTTTAAAGTTTAAATTTCAGTTTTTGTTTGCTTGTTCAGTTACAAAAAGGCAGAACTAAACCTTGTGTTATTAGTTCATGGAAACGTGTCTATGGCCGCTGTACTGTGAAGAAACGCCAATGGCAAGAAATGAAAAATAATATAAAATGCGGTGTCAACTCTATGTACTATATTTCGGGAATAAACAAAACAACGTTTAACTTGAACTGTTACTTGGCATCCTTTGTCTTGTAGTTAATTCACTGGGTAAAGCCAGTCCTACACAACTTATTCTTTACTCCTGGGATATTTTTTTTATTTTAACATGTTACATATTGCAAGGTCTCTAAAATAAAGGCGCACACACAGGGTCACTGCCACACCCCCTGCCCCTGCTGCTATGCTGTCTGTCTGCGTTCAGAGCAATATAATGGCTTTTAATACTTTCTGAAAAAGAATGAATATCCAAACGAATATTTACATTATGAGCAAATATCCAAACCTGAAAATCCTGTGTTCATCCCAGCACTTAAATAAAAAATAACCTCCCAGGACCCAACTAACAGGAATGTATTTATGTAAATGAAGGTGTTTGAGAAAATCTTCAAATTAGTATCTGGCAACTTTACCTAATATTTAAATACAATTATTAAGACTGGTAGATAACCTACAGGAAGTGAGCTTTCTCGTATGCCTTAACAATATAACTGAAGTTGCTGCTCAAAAAACATGTAGCACACTACCGCCATGAAAAATGGTAGCTGTGTTGCTAAGGGAGATTCAAGATCATAACAAGCTATATAAACAATGAGATAACAAGCTATGTACAAACCTCTCCATATTATAATTCCACTTCTGAAGACATGATTGAAGCATACTGTACCTTTGGCATCCCTGCCACTAAAAGTTCTACAAATAAGCATGATGACCAAACACATACTTTGATAACAGGTCATTTCTGTGATTTCAAAACAACCCCCCCAGAAGAGTTGTTTTCAACACTCGGCATATACTTAATATTTTATGCTGAAACACCTTCCCACATTTAGGGTTTACAACTACAAAAACTCTAACTTGAGCCTCAGATTGAACAGCAAAAGAGGTTCCTTGGCTTGGCAGAGCTTCACAAAGACCTGTCTAGAAAGAAATATTGCATCGCTATGCCCGGCAGAGGGATCCCCCTATCTTTTGTGATCCCTGTTCTGAAATCTTAAACACATCCCTGACTGATCCCTGACTGATAATTATTAACATTTGTCACAGCATAAAGCTGGCCGACTGTATTTTACTGTATTATTTTGTACTTAATCATATCCTGATGTAACTATCACTATGTAATCATATCCTGATGTAACTATCACTATTATCTGCTGTATTATTGAATTGTGGTTTGTCACACTTGAACAAAAATTATTGTATTTCTTGCTCTTATTGTATTACTTGTATTGTAACACTTGAATGTATTTGTATTTGCTTGCGATTGTAAGTCGCCCTGGATAAGGGCGTCTGCTAAGAAATAAATAATAATAAATAATAATAATAATAATAAATAGATGTCATATTGTTACAGTGCAGTATACACAGAAATAGACTAACTTTATTAAAACCCGTTGAACAAACGACACATGTATGTTATAGGTTTCTAATGTTTAAGGAAACAGCCATTATGATCATGTGATAAATTTTAAAAAACAACACAAAACAAAAACCACCAGGGTCTGACGAGAATGTTGTCAGATTCTAACTACCTCCCTCGCTATTTTAAAAGTAAACAAAGACAAAAAAATGTCACACATACAGTTTAACACTAAACTGTAGCTATAAAAACCGAGCACACGGTCTACCGGGACCACTTATAAGAAGTAAACTGATGAATATCGACTTTGGGAAAGTTTTGGGACTTCTAGACGTGGGCTGCTGCTGATGTGTTAATATTGGCGGCTAGCAGTACTATAGTCACAGCCTCGTTTACCGGAACTGTGCTAGGCATAACACTACCAGTACACGCCCAAACTCAGTACTGACCGGCTGAATGGGACTTGCAGGGTACCTAAAAACTTTGCTTACTTTTTACTTAGTTACTCACTACTGCTGACGTTACCTAGCACCGCATTGTATTATAAAATGTGAACCACTACAGATCATTCACTTGCGAGTACGGAACTGTATTAATAATGTATATATTTGCGCACACACACAACTCGTGGTAGCTATGTGTTGGTTTACTACTAATAAAGCAAACTGCACCTAGCTGGAGGGTTGTCTCGACAGGATCCGCTTATCAGTTTTGTATAGCACCATAATAAATCCATGAGGACACGGATACCTGTCCGATCAAATTCGTAAAATGATAACGACACGCACCAGGTAAAGCAGCCCGGCCTAGTACTACAGCGCCCCCCGCCTAGTTCGATTAGATAAGAAATACAGATTAAATACGATTGGGTAAAAAGTATTAAAAGCTTCGATTAGTTAGCATAACCTGGCTCTGGCGGGTGTTGCTTGCTGCACGTACAATGTGAGCACCGCAGTTGTCCAGAGCAGAGGACTGTGTGAGGTACAGCAGGCCGCGAGTGTGCGCTTATGATACACAACTCAGGAGAACAACCGCACGTTAAGTATGTGTTATGCATGCTTCACCGAGACGCGTACCTGATTGTCCAGCTGGCTCTGAGTGTGCCCCTGGGTCTGGGTCTGACTCGGCAGAGTGAAGTCAGTAAACTCGAACTCCGATCCCTGCGTGTCAGCTCCCAGCAGCTCCGCTTCCTCCGTGTCCAGGAAGGTGAGAGTCTGGGAGCTCGGCCCGTACGCCTCCACGCTCATTTCTACTGAAGATCCGGTGGGTTATACAGCCGCCTTTTCAAAAAAGATTCAGCAAATGTGCAGCGATGTTCACTGTACCAAAACGTGTCGTCCGAAGCTGTAAAAACTCACTCGCAAACCGAAATCGAACCGAACCACAAATTAAACTGAAACACACAGCTCGAGCTTCAACTCCCACACGAACTAGTGACGAAACATTCAGCTGCACGCTGAACTTCGACGTAGTACGCAAGAATAGGTGACGTAGAACTCTCAGATCTTTTGCTCGTTTGTAGGGCGGGGCGGTGATGCCTTTTTGATATACCGCTGGTCGTGTGTGTTTAATATGTACTCACCACAACAAATACTCAGCTTACTTATGAGACCGATACGCAAAAACACTCATTATCATATAATAGACGTACCCCCCCCCCACTCAACACGACACGACAGTCATGACAGTAAAAATAGACATAATAATGAAGCGTTCCTACCTTGGTATAAGTTAGTGATCAGCAGATGTGTCAGCCGCACGAAGAGCACAGCGTGTGGTTTTCACTAACAGCATGTATGTTTCCACAACTTTTCAATTAAAATATAATGTGGTATTTTGCTGTACTAATGTAACAAACTATGGGCGATTACTTTATATGAATTATCATGTTATGCACGAATGCAAGAATTGGCTTTCTGTGGTGGTGTACTTTTTTCTTTCAAATAGCATATATCTCTAATCGTTTGCACGATATATTTTAATAGCAAATATATCTCTTCCACACTATAATAGTTTTGTTACAGGATACATTAGTTTATCTCTAATGTAATCACAGTTTTACATATAGACTGTCCCTGTTTTCATTTACGTCCCAAATTCTGGGCCGCTTTGCATTTTCGAATTCAGCCTAGTTTTGTCACCTGACAGCCGAGTTTGTAGTAATGCATGCACAGTTTACCATTAACTGGATCGTGAATTCATTTAAGAGTAACCCTTAGTAGATGAATCAAAGTTAATGTATTTTTTACTCTCCCCAGAAAACATTATTTGTTTTATGAAGAAACAGAAATAAAATGTTAATGTTAAAAAACGTATTTCTTTATTATAATGAAAAAACTACATTGCACTGAAACAGATACATGAAAATTAATTAAAGCAGTCGTTTTCCTATATTAAAGGCTAATATTAAAACACATTTTTGAGAAGGAACATGGTATTCCAAAAAAGGGACATCTCATTTTCTTATGTAATGTCCATCAATATATTGTAGCGTTTCAGGTTCTTTTTGGGACAGAAATGAGACTGCAACCGTGAGTAGATGAAGGCCCTTTATTTTTACAATAATTAAATAATCAGGGAAAGGGGATTGGGAGTTGAAAGTGAAAATAAATGATTGTAGTAGTTTGTCTTTTACCCTACCATTCCCAGTCTTTTCCCTGCACCCCCTTATATGCCCTTGCTTCCCCCTCTCACTCCAATTCCCCTCCACACACATCCACATGCACCCCCTGCACACACACACACCACCATGCAACCCCTGCACGCATACACCCACCATGCAACCCCTGCACGCATACACCCACCATGCAACCCCTGCACGCATACACCCACCATGCAACCCCTGCACGCATACACCCACCATGCAACCCCTGCACGTATACACCCACCATGCAACCCCTGCACGCATACACCCACCATGCAACCCCTGCACGTATACACCCACCATGCAACCCCTGCACGTATACACCCACCATGCAACCCCTGCACGTATACACCCACCATGCAACCCCTGTATGCACACACCACCATGTAACCCCTGCATGCATACACCCACCAACCCCTGCACGCATACACCCACCATGCAACCCCTGTAAGCACACACCACCATGCAACCCCTGTATGCACACACCTCCATGCAACCTCTGTACGCACACACCCACCATGCAACCCCTGCACACACTTCTTTGTCGTGAGAATGTGACGTAGCAGCACACGAACACACGTTCCTATAGGAAGTGGCGGCTAAAACATTGTATGACTTAAAACCACAAGTAAGTCGCCTTCTCACGCTAAAAAGCAGAGCAAATTGACCAACAACATGTCTGAAAGTCGTACCGTATGTTCACTAGACTTCATAACTAAACTATTAGAACTAAAGGCTGTACCAAATGATTCTTTATTAACAACCGAGATCTGATGGAAATAGCCCTGGCAAGCTTCTTTGACCAAATAGCAAAATAAATAAAAAAGCATACAGTAAATAAGCATACCGTACGGGTTTAGATACCTGTTCATTCAGGATTTTATTTTTATTTTTAAATGTGACACCATTTATAAACGTTTCAAATTTTTGCCATTTAACTAAAAATGATAAAATGATAGTGCTTTATACTAACTGAGTTGTTTTAGAAGCGAAGAAAAAATACTGAAGCTACTACACATCTTAAAAAATGCAGCCCTTTGCAATTAATACAGAAATAAATACATAAAGAACGAAGCCCTTTGCAAAGCACAGAAATATATTTTTTCATCTTTTATGTTTGGTTATCGGATAGCTGATTGCTTTAAGCCTAGACTTTTCTGTCTCTTGGCAATACGATGCAATTCATTGTACCCTTAAGCAGCAACTAGAGACAAAAAAAGTCACGTTTGTACACCAAAATGTATTAAGTTATCATAGCTGGGACTCCGGCCAGTGGTCTCCTGTATTACTGTGTGGACACCGACAGGCTTATTATAAGAATATTATGTGGTGATAAATGTGGGTGAGTAGGGTAGCCTATTGTTAAGGTGAGCAGATTTGTAAGTTCTTTAACCGGGACATTGTGAATAACTTCCAAATTAATTTCTACACAACAAGTATAGTTATTACATTACACAGGTACGGTACACTTAACTCAAACACACAAAAATAGAACATTCTGCCATATTTTTTCTCGTTAAACTTTAATAGGTTAATTTAATAACTATAAAGTGAGGAGAATACAGACATTATGAATTTATTTATGAAATATAGGTGAAAACATTACTGCGTATTACCTTTCAGTTCAAGGCAGTTGGCCCCTGATGGGGCACAATAACGGGTGGGGCACAATAACGTAACACTTAACTTAAACACAATTCCAGCAAATTTCTCATCCTTGACCTTTATTATATTAATTTAATGGGAAAAAATAGTAAAATAAAATACAAATTCTAAAGTTATTTACAAAAATAGCAAAACAAAATACAGCTGCAACTTCAGTCCAAGCCACATCATATGCGACTTACATCTAACCCCTAAACCTAACTGTCACTATCACACTAACACCGGCGGTGTTTACATGAAAGTTTTAATCGCGCTGCTATAGTGCATTCATGACGTGTCACGCGCAAATGACGCATGATTGTGCTCGTTCCAAAAGTGCACGGCAAAAGAAAGTGTGTGACTCAAGTGTCATTACACTTTGGTAAAGCACGGTAAAGTGCAGCTAATTGGCCTCATTAGTCCCATAGCAACACACTCCACAGCCGTGCAAAATACTTTAGACTTTCATGAAATAACACGATACCTCATCCACTTCCCTTATGTAAAAGAACGCTCTTATCCCAGTCTTACTAATACAAATCAGTTAAATATCGATCCATCCATTATTATCAATGCGCTTCTCCTGATGAGGGTCGCGGCTAAATTATATAGAAATTGCATATAGAGATGTTGATTTATACCATTATTTATTCATTTCAGTGTATTATGAACGATGCATGACAACTACGAGATCGTTATGACCAGCATTATGATCATAATAATAATGCTACGAATAATGTAGCTTTTTTTCCCGCTGGATGTTTCAAGCTTCCACCCCTTCTGACAGCACGCAACATCAGATTGACCAATTGGGAATGGTTTCACAGTCTCTGTTTTACATGTGAATCCTAAGAATAATTTCTGGGAAATAATAACATACCGCACATACGCACACTTAGCCTCAGCCACGCGTAAAGGGCTTTATCTCCCCAACCACAGTAGCTAGAGCGTCCAAACCAACTTTAATGTTTAGAAGACCAATTGTGAATTGTTTCACAAGCTCTCCATTACATGTGAATTAAACAAATAAATTGTGAAAAACAATAACATACCGCATATACGCACACAGCCTACCTGACACGCGTAAAATGGCTTTATCTCCTCCACCACAGCAGCTACAGCGCTCAAACCAACTTTAATTTAAAGGAGGCCAAATGTGAATTGTTTGACAGTCTGTGTTTTAGGTCCGTGTACATTCCGGCCAATCGTTTTTGCATTCTAAATCGGAAATCAGAATGTCTCGTTGTCATGACAGCAGTGTGGCATAGTGATTAGGGCTCTGGACTCTTGACCGGAGGGTCGTGTGTTCAATCCCAGGTGGGGACACTGCTGCTGTACCCTTCAGCAAGGTACTTTACCTCGATTGCTCCAATAAAACCCAACTGTATAAATGAGTTAGTGTTTGTAAAAATAATGTGATATCTTGTAACAATTGTAAGTCGCCCTAGATAAGAGCGTCAGCTAAGAAATAAATAATAATGATGTTTTCTGCATCAATACATTGATATCTATATCTATGGAGATGCACTCCCCAAGTGAAACAAATTGGGTACCCGTGAAAGGGGAGCTCTAAACATAGGTGAGCGCCCTGGACAAATGTGCTATGATAATATAATCCGGTTAATTTATAAAGCCGGATGTAAATATTATATGAACCGTACCTGGATTTTTTTCCCCCTTTATGTGAAGGCTTATTATTTTTAGTATTATTATAATGCACTGTACCTGAGTGATACAAGGATGATTATTATATTAACTTAATGTAGCCCTACGGCTGTATTGTAATACAGTACTTTGTAACAACTGCTAAATTAATTAATAAATAATGTTGGTAAACAGAGAGAACACTTCCACGACAATAAGCACAGGCCCAAAATTATTGCATCGTCATAAGAGCGAGACACAGAGAGTTGGCCGTGTCTGACCTTTTTTTTAAAGGTCTTGAAGGAGCTACATCATTTTTTAAGATATTAAATGTTGTGGAGTGTTTTCATGCTGCAGTGGGGGGTTATTTTGAAACAGAATATGGTGAAGGGTGGGGTTGAATTCTGTTTACAGTTTCGCACTCTATCGCAGTTCCGTCTTTTGTAAGAGCTGCAAACCGCAGGGAGAGGATATGTTAGCATCTTACAGAGCTTGCCATAGGATCACTAAAGGGGCTGGCACGCATGGTTGAATAGGTCTGTCCCTCTTCAGATACGTTAGTATATCTATCATTGTTTAAGCGTGTACCTGTTAGAGAAGCATTAACATATTTCCTGCGAAGTATTGTCTCTCCAGATATCTGCTATAATAAAGACTACCTTCTTTGTCACCGACTCTTGTAGATTGATTTCATTTTCCGTCCCTGCAGTCTGTTATTTATTTTTGTATTAGATTATTCCATTTCGAATACTTCGTTACAAAAAGCAATATGAAAAATGGGAAAACAAGTCTGAATCAGTTTTTGAATTTTAAACTCAGAAATTGGAAAATGAAAAACGGGTCGATTTTTGTTTTTATGAAAAACCGAAATAGAAAAAACGAGACGTTTTCTGGTTTTCCGATTTCCGATTTAGAATGCAAAAACGATTGGCCGGAATGTATACGGACCGTTTTACCTGTGAAGCCTAAGAATAATTTGTGAATACGATAACATATCGCATATGCACACCACCGTCCCAGCGCCAATTAAAAGTGCTTGATATCCCAACCACAGCAGCTAGCATTTTCAAAACAACTTTAATTTAAAGAAGACCAGTTGTGAATTGCTTCACAGCTTCTGTTTCATATGTGAATCCGAATAATAATTTGTGAAAAAACAAATGGTTGGGGATATCAAGCCATTTTATGCATGTCGGGCTAAGTGTATGCGCATATGCGATATGTTTTGTTTTTCACATATTATTCTTAGGATTCACATGTAAAACAAAAGCTGTGAAGCAATGCACAACTGTTCATCTTTAAATTAAAGTTGGTTTGAACGCTGTAGCTGCTGATCCAGGAGCATCACCTGATGCGCCTGGAGTACAGAAGGATGTACCGTCTGATTGCACGCACCGCTGCCAGGCAGGATCGGCAATACAGCCACCTTTTGGAAAGGCTGGACCACGCTGATCAACAGCACCAAGATGTGGTTGCGTTGCACGCCGAATTTCTGCGCACAATACGATTCCTTTCCTGCAAACCCATTGCATGAGACTGAAGGAGTTCTTCCCATACAAGACTTAATCTAGCCAGTGTTTGTCTGCGTCTTCTCCATCCATCATTTTTTTGTCGCAAGTACGTTGTAAGTAGGCCTATGATTTTATATACCCAAAGTACCTGTGTTTGAAACCAACACATCATGAGTTGTTTTTAATATATTTGTTCCACATTAACGCATATTTGTGATTATTGAACGCATAATCCTTTTGTTTAGCACATTAACAGTTACGCAGTTGGCTAAGACTAATATATATGGGTGTGTGAAAGGACATCAGTAGCCTAAGAAGCATAAGAAAAGCAGTAATGGGAATTGGTGAGTGCTGTCGGTTTTTATACACGATACGTCTACCATTTCTAGAACAACTAATTCTCAACAATAATAGTAATAACTATCATTATTTTCTTCTTCTTGGCAGCATGAACCGTTTTAACTGCAAGCCCTTTGCATTCTAGACAGATGGGGGGTAACCTTCTCTTTATCTCTGCCTAGCTCGTAAAGCCTCATGTAAACCCCTATGCATTATTTGAACGATATCCTTTATCGCGCAGCATCTCTTTTCAGCGCGTTTGGTGATATTTCAATAAATCCTCCCATTATTTTATTATTATTTTAATGAGGTCGTTTGCATTTGGACGACTAAATTCTCTCTCTAAAATAAACTCTCATGTAAACGTGGAAGCAGAATTGTCATGACCAAAAAAGCGCGAGAGATCTGTTGTCACGCTTTTCAGTTTTTGCTTGTAAACTGCCCCACTGTTACTATTATTTCAACACTAACTCTGTTACTATTATTATTGCAATACCTTTTGCACCCTCTAGCGGCCTCTAGCGGCTACTACATCTGACGCTCACTGCCGTGAACTAAAAGGTAATACCCAGTAACGTTTTAACCTATATTTAAAAAATAAATCTTAAAGATTATTATAGAACTAAAGGAGTAGTATCAAACAGTTTTAAATTGCAACCTGTAAGTGAACGTTTTATATATGAATAATTATGTGGTGTGAACCCCTGCAAAAGTACTGGACTTGATAATATACCTGTGAGATTCTTGATAGACGGTGCTAGTGAATTAAAGTGTGCTGTTACATTTATTGTAACTGTATCTATTCTTACAAACACGGTACCTGATGACTTTAAAATAGCAAGAGTAAGACCTCTCTAAGAAAAACACAAGAAGTTGCAAATTATAGACCTGTTAGTATTCTCTCAGCAGTATCCAAAGTATTAGAAAGATCAGTTTACACTCAATTAGAAAGTTATTTAACAGATAATAAAATACTGTATGCGTTTCAATCAGGATTTTTAGATTTCATCTCACAGATTCATTCGATCTGAAACTGCCAAGGGTAACT